>NW_019213676.1:0-236799 GCF_002532875.2 Varroa jacobsoni
CCCATAGGGTTAAAAAAAATCGACTTCGACTTCGCGAAAATGTTCCCATGATAGCTCAGTGGGTAACGTATTTTCTAGCTAATCCTAGACACACTTTGTGGTTTGGGCCTTGATACGCTTCGATTCGTGCTGAGGGCTGGTCGTCTGTTTGATGGAACGCCTAACGGCGATATCGGACGTAAAACTTGAAACTTAGCGAGACTCCTCGGAGAAGCTTCACCGGCCAAAGATGTTCCAGCATACTCTTACATTAGAGTGACTTCTGTTTATGGAACTCGTGTAAGTGTTGAAGCTCGAGTGAGTTATAGGGCCGCCCATTGCGCATAATACTTTTTTTGTCTGCCTGAGCGACTAAACCACTGACTGTTTTTTTTTTAATCTTTCTCTATCATTTTCCTTTTAGTTTGATCATTGCAGGGTAGCGGCCCAGATTTTTCGGGGTTCCGCATATTCTCCAATTCCCAGCGCAATAATATTTCTCTAATCTTCAGGCTTTGTCCGTCGCATTCCGCTGGCTCTTTTCCGCCACGAGTCATTCCTGATCGATGATCTTCTCCGCTCATTTTCGCCGACTAGCAGCTCTGCTCGTTCCTGCGGTCACCAGGGAGTCGTCAGAAGTCGGTCCCGTATGAGACAACACACCAGTACCCTCATTTCGGGTCTTGGGTAGCCAATAAACCCAGCCAAAATCGGTCTGTATTTCCACATGACCATGTTTACTTGAAGCAGACGACACCAATATGAACCAATGGAGAATAGCTATAAAGCAGACGAAAACTATTTGGGACAGTGAACAGTTTCAGCTAAGCTTATCGAGCGGCACTTGTTATTATAGCGTGCTAAGAAGCCTGTGCTGAGTTGTAACAAAAGCGACTAGGGGAGAGATTGCCCAGTTGATGATGCCGGCCACTCATAAGAAGACGGGACGGGAAAGATTTCCTAGCGGGAAAACATGTGAAGCAGGGAAGGCCGCCAGAACCACAGAGCCACGATTGCTGCTCCAACTGGGATCAAGGGTTGTGACAATTGCTGGGGCCAAAGTTGTGGGCGCACAGGACTGCTGGATTCAGCTGGCTTAATGTGATTTGCTTTGGTGTTTATACAGTGAACACGCACCAACCGGCCCCAAAAAGGTGTTCACATTGTAAGTGGCAGAGTCTGGCCTGAGAGTCAGCCAGTCTTCTTGGCCAGCCGTTCCCTGTTTCGCTGCCGCCTTCCGATGGATAACGTGCTCCTTGTCGAAGTCCCTAAGGATGCGGTTGTCTAAAGCCGAGAAAAAGGCAGGGCCTGCTGGCCTGATAGCAGTCAGCTTGGCTGGTTCGCCTCAAGTGCCTCGGGCGGCCAAGGGGAAACATGCTTCTTTCTTGCATCTCACTTGTCCGCCGTCCTCTGCCACTTTTCCACTAAGAAGAAAACGCTTTTGGGATCTGTAGCAGCCTGACCGAACATGCTTTCCACCAGGGGCTGAACATGTATATGGATCTCTGGGAACAGAGCCTAACGATTCACACTAACAATTGCCTATATATTTATCCGACGTGTAAATAAGGAATGACAAGGAAAAAACTACCAATGAAAGGCCGATCATTGTATCTTAACTAATGAAGAAAGACGCAGAATGAATTTGATTAGCGCTTCTGAACGCAGCTAAACTAAATTTAGCCTGGTTCAAAAGAATCAGCCCAGGAATTCAAAGAGCCCAAAACATTTCTCAGAAATTCAGATCGTCAACCTATGCCCTGAACAGCAAACACCTAAGATTGAACCGTTGGACTGAAGTTGAGCCGCCGACAATAAACTCACTGAACATCCATTGGCCAAGGCTACTTTCGTGCTGTTTTAAAGCTCGCTTCTCTGAAGGTTCTCCTCCACAACGCCGTCATCTAAAATCAAGTGCCCTCGAGGCGCTTGTCGGCAAATTGGTCAAAACATGATAGGTGCCGCTAGTGGGCAAAACGGCCAAGATGGAAACGCTGACCCAACCTGAGAAAGATCCTACACACCCACAAGTGCGTGTCCTATGCCCCCTTATAGACTAACAGGCTGTCAGATGCCAGCTACCTGCACTGCCATAGATTATAGACCCTATTCTTTATTTTCACGTAGGACACGATAAAGCGCGCGTAGTTCATTTGTTACGCATGTTTTTGGCCTTTCTTTCTAGTACATTTTTCTTTTTTAATGGTTTACACATCTAGCTAGCGAACAGGTACGGCCATACAAGTGTATGTATTATAAATAATATATGCTGTATACAACCTGTGGCACGTACAAATTAATGCGCAGTTTAGATGATAAATTTCTTTATGGATTATACCGGAGTATAAGGCTTCACACATTGACGGAGGTCACTTGCACTGAGAAACTCTTCGACTCGCATCGTAACGAAGTAGATACTACTTGCCTAATTTTTCGCCTGCTTTTGACACTGCTGATTCAACGCTACGTAATGGCTTTGTTGAGTTAGCTACTATGGACGCCCTGGGGCAGTGCGAGCACAGTTCATACCTTCAGCGTAGGAGTTGAGGCATAGGCCTTTTAGTGACGAAGGACATACCGTAGTACTCGGTCTTCCAATGCGCGATTTTGTAGCTTGCTTTGTTGATTCGTAAGATAAGGCGTAAGATAAGATATTTTTCTTTATTAAGTTCAACTTATGATAACGTATAATAGAAACAAGACCGAAATTGTTGTTTACGATAGGGTTACAATTGAACAACTTACAGAAAAAATAAGCCAATCTCGCGAGCTGTCCCTTATAAAATTAATATTATTATTATTAACAGTGCCGTGTGTATCGCGCAGCAAGACGTCAGGTTCAAAAGCCCAGTCTAGCTACTTAGAAAACTGTAAGATTAGACACGATAGTCAACTACGGCGGCAAATTGTAAGGTGCAGGATCTAAATTGATTTCGCATGTAATGATGATGGGTGTTCACGTCTTACAGATTTACTTTCGGATTTGTATACGAAGGAGTAATTTCATCTTGATTGTTGTAGATTCCGAAGCGCCAACAGCACTTCAATGATGACACCCATATTCCGTTGCGACGGTATAATCGTACGACTGAGGACATTCGTATTTGATTATGCTATAGTAAAATGAATATAAAACTATACAAAATGCAAGTAAATGTATACACGTGGCTCTGTTTGCTAACACTCGTAGTGTGCTGAGCTTCTGAAAGACCTATTGAACCTTTTTGTTTATCAGGCATTAGCAAAATTGCGGTTTACGCGATTGCCAATTGTGCCTGATGTAGAATGAGACTATTCCCTTGGTAACACAGTGGGTAGCGTGTTTGTCTGCTAAACTTAAAGACACACGCTGGTATAGGTTTTGACCCGGGCGTACATGCTGCGTTCCGCGCCGGGAATCAGTCGTCTGAGGTAATGCCCAGTGGCTTAACGATTGGACGTAAAACACAGGAAGTACTATTTAGATTCCCTGTGAGGGTGCAATGTGTCTTCTAAACATAGGAAAACGTGGTATAATCTAGGTTCGAAACCTCTTTTTCTCGAAGAAACGAAAACGTTTTTTGATAAGAGCCGTCCGTCTCTAATCACGCCAGTATACGATGTAAATTTGAAACGATCCCTTCGATTATATCATGTGATCCACTGTAAATAAGTTGAGTTGTAACTAACTCTGTGTGAATAAAAGCAAACTAAAACGTATCCGCCTTCGTCCTCTGAATACCGCAGAAATTTCCATACAAGAATTAAAGGATCATTGCCAAAAATTGGCATTATCTGCGGAACGTCGCGCATTGGTTTACTGGAAATTCAACTATTAACTGTCGCAGAACGATGCACCATGCACCGACTACAAGCAGGTCTGATCGGCAATAAACTGAGAGCTCAATACGACGCTAAAATGACGTAACGTGTAACATTGTCACTGTTAGGCTCGGTCATGACGAGGTCAGATAAAAGGGCACGTCCGAACAGACGTTCTCATTGTCGTTTGTTTCCGAGTTGTTGTTACGGCCAACGATTCGTTTGGAATAGTTTACATCGATCAACGAAGCGCTGTATTTTTAAGCCTGTGACAGCCTAACACCAGCATCGTCATAAACATTCATTGACGTAAATAGCACGGAATCCGTACCGACTAATGTGACAAGCGATCCATCAAAATTAATATTTATAACGCGCAGCGGATCGCTGACTCGAGTTTTTTCAATTTAGGCCATCGCGTACTCGCTTACTATTGCTATGCAGCGTTATATTCGGTGCCACGCTATGATCACTCGTTGATCATGTCCTAGCGTTGAGCCTTTCGTTCATCATTTTTCGTCAAATGGCGTGTTCGTCCATATCGATAAAGTTACGCAAAAGTTGACGCTTATCGGTACTTCTAAGCTTTTGCAAGCATGGATATTGTTTATTGTCATTACTACTGTTAATATAGGTCGACAAAATTCTAGAGCTGTAAACGCCATCAACTTAGTGTATTTTTAAACGTACATTACGTCGCGCTCTTACTATTATGATTACATAAGTATGTCTGAACTTAGTTCTTCTCGGAGATATGCGTAGTTTTAATCATGCCTAAGAGCCCGTTCTTTGTAAACCCGTGCGTTATAACCTTGTGAGAGCCGGTAGTACTACTTTTTTCTGTTCAATGCGCATCTTAGTAACACCGTCCACCAGGTTTTACCTTCTGATCGGTTTTTTTCCAGCGGCAACTAGTGCGTCTGACCATGCGTATTGTGATCCCACGGGGAGCGAGATGTAAACACGGATAACGGCTATGAAGACTTTTACCTTGTGTAGCTTATCACTTAATGATTATTATATAAATAAACACTAAACTCGCACAAAGGCAGAACATAAGTGAGCGAACTCGAATTTTATTAAGTGGCTATCAGAAACTTAATTAATTCATATATATATATGGTTTATAGCAAAGGTCATACAAAAATATCCGTTTGGTCAGCCAAGTTCGTCGGAACTTGAAACTTATGTACGTAGCTTAGAAGACTGAACAAAACACCCACCGTACTATTACTATTTTCATATCATTATCGTAGCATAAAACTACATGTCGATACGTTGCCAACACAAAACCAATATTGTTATAATTGCTCGTGTATTCGGTAATATCCTAGAAAAGCTTTACTCTACAAAAGGTCAACAAATTCTATTAGAAACAAGACGACTTTGCCATTGCATTGATCGCCTTTTGACCGATCGAACGTTGGCGGCGAGCGACAGCGATGTTGTAAACCGGAGCGTAGTGCTCACCAGAACTTGCTTCGTTTAGAAATTCGTACCTATAGAACATTGCGGTATCTGTTTACTGTAAATCAGCTTGACTTTTCCTCTCTTTTGGTAGCCCCATTTTCAGTTGATAGAGACGCATTTCAAGTCAATGGGTGGCCCAGTCCCGGGACACTTTGTGCACCGTTACGGCTACTGAAAGCTCGAAAAAATTCGTTTCGTCAATGACGTTGAAATAAATATAGATTGGCTTTTCAGATTGGTAGAGCAGGAAGTAGGCTAAATAAGAAAATACTTCCGTGAAAAACTTTAGTCTAGAATAAGTTGTATTTTATATACACTAGGCATTGTGGCAAACAATACTCTAAAGTTACAATTAGTTAGTTTTAAAAGGACAGAGATTGTATAGATTAAATAACGTTTTGTTGTCAAAGATCGGATCAGTACAGACTTCGAGTTAAATTACGGTCCTGATAAACAGCTTCACTACATTCTAGCTGGATATTTGGTTAGCCTTTGGGTAGATATGTTGATCTTTGCGTAGCCATGAAGGATCAACTGGATAGACAGTTAGCTTAAAGTGACTCAGAATTACTAGTATGATTTATTAAGAATACGCTTACCTAGTTGGAAATACTAGCAATTTTAAAAGAGGTTGACCAAGGTCGTCCATACGTTTAAGACCCCAGGTTTTGAGACACACTCCATAAACACTGAACTCCGATAGGCATAGAAGAAGTTACTTGAAGTCCTAGTGTTGTACATTCCAGTTGTAAGGTATATCCATGGAACGTAATTTTCGCTTATCGTTTCTGGCCCACTCCAGACGTCCCTATTTTTTAAAGGTTCCTTTATCGTGCTAGGATCTATTGGCTCCAGTCTCACGTTTAGTTCATGTTGATTGACTTGGACGTAAGCTTATCCTTCTACCTGCACATGACAGCGGGAATGGGTCGTTGAAATTCATCTATTCGTTAATGGTGCATTTGATTTCGTTCCAAAGCAGATACTACGTTAGGCCTTCAGTCTTTGAGAACCTGTGCTCCTTGAGAACGAACATCTCCACGTCCCGAAGAGACGCCGATGTTTAAACCACTTGGCCTCCCTCTGTCGGTCGGTCGATGGCTTCTTTCGCTTTGTTGTCGGGTGGCACGCTGTTAGAAATCGACAAGCGGAAAAGCAGAGAAAAGTGATTCTTTCGTAGTTCAGCGCGACAATGCCCTCAGGCACCACCGCTTTGCATTAAGGGGGGCTAACAGAATTTACATATAAATCTGGCCATTACCCAAATCTTGTACCTATTTCGCCTGGCCCTCACGGACACGAACGCCATGATGTACACACATTTTCGTACACTGATGGGAGAAAGGATGAAAAAACGAGGGTCTTAAACAGCAAAGAGATTTAACGGATGGGTCCACGAAGCACAGGCAAGCAGAACAGAATCATGAGAATGAATCTGAGTGGGGGCGATATGGGACGGCCCAGAAAAAGAACGATTCGAGTAAAGGCATTATACGGCTGTATAGTGGCTGTTACGGACTCTTCGTTCATGTAAATTGCAGTAGTATATGTATGAATAGCGCTCGCTAGTGGACTCCGGACTTGATGCTATACCTGAGCTGCAGGCTGCTCATATTAAGGCCCTTGAAATGCTTTTTAAACAATGATACCTGGTGTCCTACGTGTGCCCTTCAGGCTAGTCGATCGTTGCATTTTCTAAATTATACTTTTGTTCGTGTTTTTTTTTTTGGGGTATGTTTCTTCTCTAGAGTTAAAGGACCTTTATCCCGCGTCCATGTTTTGTCATAGCTCGGAGAGTATGATTATGGTACCTTCGGGTACTCTTATTTCGCCATATCTAATAATTCCATCTTTATAATATTGCCATACCCCAGAAACTGAGATGATCCGATATACTGAGATCACCTAAGTCCCTTAGAGTTCCCTCTGCTAGCGCCTATAATGGTCCTTACATTTTAGCATAACTGGCTCAAACGCAAAATTTCCCGCTTGCAATACCATCGAGTACAGATCGGCTGGACCGCAAGTTTGCGGATTTGTTTTGATTATCGTGTCGCCTTCTTTCACCCGTAGCTTTTATCGTGATCCAGTCATCCAGTCTGTCAGACAGTCGCTGTTACCTTCTTCTCTTAGACCCCACTTTTTGGCTAAACGACTTTCGCTTTGCTGTTTAGCAACACTTCTCTGTCAAGAAACGCTCGGATATTTTTCACAATCCTGCGCGTCGTATCCCTCCCCACTTCGTCGACCGATTTCTCGAGCCCAAGACAGTACCACGCTACCCCATTTTTCTTCAGAATGGACCGATGTACTACTGGACAGACGCGTCCAGCAATGACACACAGATATTATAAGAGCAGCGGTTGGCAGCAGCCGGTCAAGAAATTTGGGGCTACAAAATCCTTTACCTTGGTACTTGTTTTGCTCGGTTTTTGCTCTCAACCTTCATCTTAGCAACGCTCTGATTCCACTCCGATAACTCGGTCACTGTTGTCGTTTGCCGCCGTTTTTGACGCTCGATATCCGATGATCTCCGATTCGTTATCGGCAACTCAGAGGTCGCATTGGTACTCGATTTTACTCAGCTTAGCCACGCCTTTGGTTCGGTACGCGTTGTGGACGGCTGAGAAAGAGCCTCTTTATCACACGTTAGGCGTGGCTTTCTAGTGCCAACAAAGTCGCGAATTCTCACCGCAAAAAAAGGATCCTTAAAATTAAAGTCCGCTCCCTTAGGACGTTCTGTCGAGTTGCAAGCACAGGAAATCACATACTCGATTCTACACCCTTCTACCCAAAGCAGATTAGTTACACTATTTGATTGTCTCAATGGTTTTAGCGCACTCTTTGCGAGCCCACCGTCGCTACTGGCGCTAAATGCTGGTCCGTGGCTGTAGGATCACCCCCTGTGGTTTAGGCAATCACATTCCCAATGAAGACCAGTTAGTTGGCGGCAAGCTAAGACAGCAAGGAACAATAGAAAAGCAAGCAGATCCTGCCACTCATCGGCAACAAGCGATGCGGCCAGTTCCCTGATCGGCCGACCACATCTTTGCTTTGTAGACACCCTTGAATACATCCGTTATATATATATATATATATAACAATTCTCAGGCACACAGCAGTGTGCGCGATGCCTTGAGCCTAACCCCTCGTGTACAGTCACCACCCCGTAGCGAATAAGGTGCGTTAGCGAGTGCACAGCTCCTTTCTTTCTCTACTGATTTCTCTTCACTATTCCACCGAATCGCTTCACAGCCAGAATCTCCATATAGCCCACCCAAGCTGAGCTGCCCTCTTCTGTTCTGTACATGAGAATCATCCCTTGCGCTGATCGTGTCGAAACGCACCGACCCAATACAAGGAGGTGGCAGGCTCTTCTCCACCTGAGCAAATGATTGGCGATAGAGGGATGAGTGGCTAGCAAATGATGTCCGTCGAGATGGAGGAATCTCTCCCGTTTGGTGCCTCTATGAGCATGGTTAGTATTTAGCCAGATGGGTGTTGAGTTGGTTCGATCTCGCCCTAGTAGGTGCCCTCATTGACTAACAAACATACATATATAAGTCGTACGTGCAGGAAACAGCGATACTCACTATGTGGTTCACTGTGTCAGTAGGCGTCCGGGGATGTTGTACGTGCCCGGTGGGTCCAGCGAACGAAAGCATTATATGTCTGCCCGATACTTGTACGAGTTCAGGAGTCGTTGTGCAGGAGAACAAGGGACCGCTTGTATAGATTATTTGAAAGGACCACCCGGTGGACCGCAGCAACTAACAACTGTCCACCAGAACATATATTTCTTCGCTCTGTTAGAAATCCAGTCAATGGACTGCAACACTGGTTAAGCATGAAATGGGCACTACAGCGGCGGCGGCGGCGGCGGCGGCGGCGGCTGCTGCCAACGCGGACGTATGCGTAGTATCACCGGTTTAACTAGCGAGGTTATTTCGATCCCGGATCTGCGAAAGGCCTCCACGATGACAGCGATCATTTCCTGTGGATAACGGACCGAGTCGAAAGAATGGAGCGGCACCATCAAGTGAGAGAAATATCATTATCAACGAGGGAAAGGACAACGTTTGACCTACGAAAAGGAGACCAAATCAGATTTAGAAAAAGGTTTAGCTCCCAAGGGTAGAAAAATTGGGACAAATCGGCCAAATTTTCCCATCGATTCGGCTTACCGCTATCGTACGGAGCAGCTCGCTGGTCGCAGTGTTGATAAACGGAACATATCACCCCAGCTAATTGGCTGAAAATTAACAATGTACGGATATCTAAATTAAGATTATCTTATATTTTTTTTTATAAGACCGCATCTAGATGAAGAATTTTATTATTTAAATTAAATGATCCGCATGTGGCAAAGGGGTCATTTTTGAAAATCATGCTTATTCAATATAACTAGCATTCACCGCAGTTGAAGTCTTGATTCACGAATTAAGATCATTTTCAAAGTATCTTTTCTTTAAGCCACAAGCAACTTTTTAATAGTGCGATATTGATTAGTGTAGAGTGGTTGAAACGTGACTCAAATACGCGTTATATTAAAAATTATAATAAAAAACTTAAATTTTTGAATAATAACAACTCAAACGTCCAAAAAATCCGAACATTTTAAAAGGCGCAAAAAGTCTTAAAACACTAACTGATAGCAACTTACCAAAACGACCCATTTGGCATTAATACCTTTCTCCTCAAAAACGTCGTTCATTTCCTGTATCAACAAGTTACGTGAATGACAAACGGCTATTTAGAACATTTTGATGAATTTTCGAGTCCTTTAAATCTAAAGCCTGTTAAGAATCTTCCGGCTTGTCCTACGGAAATCTGTTTTTTTTTTCCCGATTTCCAGTACCTGCGTAGAAATTGGCCATAACGTATAGCGCCGATTTCTGGTAAAAAAAGTTCTTCACCGTTGGGTGGGGTGGGGTGGGGTGGGGTCATCCAATGCAAGAAGATAGGGTGATATGTTTTTTTTTGCTAAAACTGTAAAAACGACCCATAACGAGTATGCCGGCTTGTTTGCTCAAGAAAGAGTGAACTTTTCCCGGTCCCGGATCGTTATGATTAACGGCCCGTCAGGGCCTCAATTTAAATGCCGCACTTTGTGTATAATACATAAAGCTAAACCAAATAGACAGTCAAAGATCAAAATTGAAAGACACAAGTAAACGCAGGTATTTACAAATAAGATGATAAACAAAATATTTTTTCTTTTAAAAAAATATTTATTATATTGCTTATTATTATATTTATATGCTTCTCATTAATCATAAGTAGACTAAGAAAGCACGTTCGAAAGTATGATCCAGGGCACCGATACGAATATCAATTAAGGTTCTTCAAATACGTTTCTTAATATTCAAAGTAACTATTAATGAAGTACGATATGTTTAGAATTAAAAACGAATTAACGTTATATATGGGTTTGAACCCAATATCATGCTAATGGGTTTTCTAGCGGTAGAGAACTCAAAACAGCAAAGCAAAAAAATTGCCCCAGAATATCCGTACCGTACCTAGGTTACGGAAGCCTCCAGTAATGAAGCACGTGAATGAAATACGTCGCAATCCCCGTCGTGAGTGACGTATGGCAGCGATATAGAAAATATAGTTGTCAAAACATTATAGCAACGACAGGAAGTTGGTTGGTGTTGTCATGCTGCTTTGTTTATCGATTTTTCCTTTAAAACGGAAACGAAGAAACAAAAAGGTACGCTATATTAATGGCTTCGTTGTCTTTCCTTTCTTCCAAAACGTTTGACAAGACTCCCCCCCCCCCCCTTGTTCATTCCTTATGCTATCTCTATTTGTCGCCCTAGCGTTTGGTGATCAAGTGGTACGATGACTACGGCTTGCGTATTATAAACACAAATCACTAGGTGAGTACCACAAAGGAAAAACAACCAAAAAACAAATCAAGATTCTGTGGTCGCCGCATAGAACAGGTGGACGAAATGTAATTTACCCGCGTAATTACCACGAGCGTCAGTAGTAGGTTCGTCGAAAATAACAATAACAGTGTCAAACTATTGAAACAGTATATTAAGTATGACCCAAAAAATAGCCTTATATCATCGGAAACCGAACTATGAATATCTGGCTTGCCGAGATAGTGCTTCGCTCACTGAATAACTGTGTAACGTTCTGTTGTCTATCATTGAAGTAAGGGTCTATCATTGAATACACGCCAATTCCAAATTAAACAAAAACTATTTCTGGGGGTTGGGCCAGTAAAGAACAAAACTAAAGAACGTATGTACTTGGACTATTAGGAAAATATAGGAATGAGTACCGAGAATTTTTATACGCATAATGTGTTAAGGACCACGCACAATTAGGCCAAATGTAAGCTCATTATAGCGCTATGTAAATGCTACTGCATTGTCTAAGAAATGTCACGTCTACTTATTAACACGCAAGCAGTGGTACAGGCTATAAGGAGTTGGCCAAATTACAGTCCTTCTTAGCGAACGCAGGCAAACAACCAAAGAAACGTAAAATAACATAACCGACTTTACAATCCAATAAACAAACCACTTTATACTTTAAGCACTAAGCTACTTTAAGCATTAGTTTTATGGAAAAACTATCTTCTCTTAGGTCCATATTCGTTTCCATATATTCAGCTTGATACTTTATTTATGTAACTCCTATGATCGAATAGGCGGCGCCACATTTGTCGTAGGGAGGTGATGCAGTCTCGCTGTTAAACCGCAGCCAGTGGACGCCGGTGGCAGAACGAGAATTTCTCAAAAAAATGAGCTAACACCAAAAATAACGTAATACAGTAAAATAAAAATATTTATATAGCAGCTGTTGACCGGCTGGTTACAATTTTGACTATCAACAGCAGCAAGACGGGCGTCCCTGTCAGTCACGCCGTCGGCTGCTGACCGTTTCTATTTTTGTGATGGCAACAATGTGGCGACGCGGGCAAGCAGGTCAGACCGAAAATCAGGAAAGCCGTTGCTAACCGTAACAGGGCACGAGAAGTTTTAGCAGGAAGATTAGTTGCAGCGTTGGTACTTACAACAACTACCGATTTCTCCAGTTTGGCCGTATTTATCTCCTCGCCGACTTTCCCGCCTTATCTTTTCCACCTTTCTTCATCTCAATTCCGAATTTCATATCAACGAAGATGATGATTTTGTTTGTGATGATGATCCCTCTAATAATGACGGTTTCGTCATCGTCGTCAGCGCTGCTGTCGATGTTGTAGCTGTCTGGAAGGATCAAAGAAAAGGAAGACATTGTTTAGGATAGCGACGTGGGGAACCGAAGTGGGCGCTATTTTTCTGTGAGTAGACTTTTTTTCAGTGCTCTGTCGTTGTTACACTAATGCATATTATTATAAGAACGACAACGTCGTGACAATATAGCTATTTCATTTACCTTTTGGCCGCGTTTTATTCGGTTCGGGATTTATCGGCGACTTCCCGAAGTTAGTTGACGAGGAATAGATTTATGCACGTACGAATTTTTAATGGGGGCTTTTATTCTTGTGTTTGATTCGTCAGCTTTAGAGCTATACAGTGCGTTTAAGCTTAACAATTGTGATAATAGTAATAACGTTTCCGTTATAGTATAGCTACATGCTATCTATAGTAATATATATGTATGTAAATGCCAAAATGAGGGCACACGAACTGTTAGAGGACTTTTGCCCCACGTTATAAGCGTAAATTAGGCTATCTAAAGACCCAGTTAAAAAAAACCAATCTGAGAATCGATCAAATAGAAATTCTTTCCGAATTAATCAATTGTAGCGTGGCCATTGCCAGGCCGCTTACAATCTACCCTATATACATAGGCGCACCCGGGTCGACATAAAGCAGTGCACAGCAAATCAGATATTGTTCCCACATTTGTTACAATCTCACTTCTCTTGTGGGAGTGGATGCTCGTAATGGACTAGCGAAGCTGTGAAATGTTGGGGATTTGTAATTGTTTTTGCTACATAAGGAATAACCAATAGTTAATATTACAGTTATTTCTCTAAACGATCATGATACGCTAAAACGCTGTGAACGCCCCCTTGAGGAAAGAAGGGCTGTGCCCAGCAAGATGTATTAGTTTGCCGCGTGGGTCATGATCGATCCAGTGAGTGAGGGTGGTAAGATAAAGATCGAATTGGGACCGTGTGCCTTATACTTAATACTGAGCTCTCGTAAAGCCGGCGTAAGACGGCTGAACTAGCTAATAGCAGTACGGTAAGGCGCATAAGAACGCCTTTAGGGAGAGAAATATCGCAAATAAAAGATGTGAATTTCTGACCAGAATCACACAGTTGAACGTAAACGACGTTTATACGTACAATACACCACTATAAAATCGACACTTTTAGTAACGTTTTAAAGCAACTGTCATGCTTTTTCACCTGCAACATTTCCGTATGTATTTACCTTAGCAAGTTGCCAAGGGCCAGAAGTATCAAACAAAAACATGGTTCGGAAGACATCAAGCAGGCCAAACTCATAGGAAGAACATCCGATATTGTCGACAGAACGATCCAGGACTAGTTGACTTTCGAAAGAAACGGAAAAGATCCGCCTTCCTTTTATTGTCGACATTCCCTCCCCTCTATCAACAAATGCCGTCTCCGCTGACACCTACAGCGACAAAATCAGCCAAGTTGGTACTACACGTCCGCCCTATTGGGAAAGTCTTACCGCCCCCCGACTGTTCTGCAAATGCGGGTTAAGCTGACCACGAAGATTTGTTCCTGCGAAGTTGTGTTATTCGCTCGAACTCTTCACACTGTAGGCTGTACCAGAGGACGAGTTCAGATTGCCCCTAAATGTTGGTCATTCCCGGTAAGCTCTTTAAGAGACATTATTTGGTTATATCACCCCCGTCACTTAAGTAACTATACACGTACCCGTAAATACGGCGTATTAAAAAAAAAAGAATTTCTGATAGAATGTCGGCAATTTTCTTCATATAATATTCTTCATAGAACAACAAAAGTCGAGTAGAAAAGCTTGAATTGAGTAATTAATTAGTTGAATGCATGGGTAGATCCCAAAACGGCTTTCTGTGCCTCCAAATGAGGTATGTGGGTAAAAAAAATGGCTATGATTATCCGTATATTAATGGAGTTTAAGTGTAAATAACTATCCTACAAAATACGATTGAAAACCCGAGACTGGAAAGTTGTTGCCCAGCGTTTTATCTTTCAAAGGTAATCACCCATAGAAATATGCATACGTCATTCAGATATAAACAACACCCTTGTAGAAGCCTTTCGAACCCGAACTTCAAGCTCAATGAATAAGTACGAACCAGGTTTTAGATCTACTTTTAATAACGCGATCTGGATCCAACGAACCTTTAGAAATTTCTTTTAGCTGCATTTGTGGGCATATTTGCAATCCTTTCCGCATAATCGCTGCCTTTCATCGATTTATTAAGTATCTCCACCACGGATATTTCATCGACTGTCTATCGGAGGCAACATGCAGAAAGATGGCCTTTTACACCTTTACTACATTCACACAGCTTTTTTAGATCAGATCCCGCAGATGTCCCGCTGTTGGAGCGTTCCCTGCCTGCAGCGATCCGCAACGAGTCTGCGTAGATCATGGGCGGGTGTTGGTCGTCATCGAGAATTATGAGCTGCTCCGGCAGTGCACCCCCTGCAAAGAGCACTAAGAGGGGTCGAAACGGAGAAGCCGATTGGGCAGTAGGTGGAAAACAGCGTCTGCGGGGGTAAACGGAGAGTTGCGGGCAAACGGTGTCCGAAAATGCAGGCCGCACGATCTCGCCGAAAAGGAAAACGAATGGAGCCGATTGAGACAGCAAGTAGGAGTGAAGCCGGAGGAAGAGGATCGCCCCTTTACTTTGGCTTCACTCTGGGCTGGGCTAGCGTAGCGCTGGGCGACAATCGATTCGGTCTTGATGATATTGGAGGTGACATGACAATCAATATCTGGGTACACTGCCTCGACTTCCCCTAAACACCTCTTCATATCGCGATGGAGACCAGCAGAGCCCTTTGGCTTGAAAACGAGACGTGAGACTTTTCCGCTAGTCGCCCCCTTTTTCCGCTAAATATGAATATATGTGGACAGCATTAAGATAGAGAGGAAGATTACGAAGGAAGGCCATATCTGTGTGTGTAGAATGTGTCTATAGAAGAAATGCGATGATCTTTCCTGTTATAAGCTGTTCAAACATTGTATGACAAAGTAAGAATATCGAATGTATTATATATGTGTGGACAATAAATCATAAGTGCTCGGCTCCAGCATAATGTAGTTTTTATATATATTCATCTATCTTTTCTGTTAATTTATTCAGTATAAGCTACACAAAGCATAACTCGATTATTGCTTGGGTATGTGCAACGGACCGCTGTTAAATTGTGCTCGTTAGTGCCAATACGTGGTATTGAACCCGGACTGTCCAAGTGTTAAACGGCCCCGCTGTGCCACTTCTCTTCATTTAAGCTATTAAGAGTTGCCGGAGTTTATTAAGCGTCTTAAACTAAAGCAAGTGCTCGACTAGGTCTACCTACAGGAGGCCAAGTGGAGCATTATCTCTATTGGAGCAAATGAGTATTCCCAATTCGTTGTCCAAGCACAAAATGTACATGTAAAAAACATGAACCTCTTAAACCTACGCATTGAATACGATCTGATATAGCAGCTCGAGGCATTGTTCTTTACAGTATCGTTGCTGTCATTTCTAGCACGCCTATCTATGATAATTCGTGGAATCGTCTTTTTTTTATTTCACTATACGACATCTACGGTCTTCATGGGGTTCTAATTAGTTATCTTCTAATGTGAAGGTATAGCGAACTGCTAATATGCTCACCGTAGCTTTATCACAAAGCTGCATTGCTTGTGGTTGTTTATCGGACGCCTCCTGTCTTAAAGATCAAAAAAATTACAATTCCAGCCGTCATAAACCATACAATATGGGATTCGATACGTAAGCAATAGATAGGCTCACTTCGGAAGTAATGCTGCAAAAAGCTAGCTCTCGCGAAACAGGTATAATGATTGTTGCTTTCTTACGCTAGCTAGCAATTTAATTTTTACTTCGCAAGTTCGTAGATTTTTAGGTTGTCAGCGGTTAAAGGCAATACCAAGGCCAGGCCAGGCCTGATCCTTATGAGGTTGCTAGAAACGCGTGCGCCCATTACACTTGAGGACATGTGAGGTGGTTTTCCTTCGACGCAGGTAAGGAAGCTTCATTTTGCGATGGAGAATAGATACCGTAAGCAACAAGGCGTAACAGTTATTGTACTGGGCATATATAAACAAAGTGGGGAAAACGAGCACATTAGGTAAAAGGTTTTGCCCTGATTTTCGAATGCATATAGTGTCTTTCTGGCTCTCGGAAATCCTAGGACGTAGCCTCATGGCTAGCACGCATTCTCTACATGTGTGTCTCTATGGCAGTATCTGTCTGGCATCGGTGGTATTTTTTCCCTTACACATAAACACCTGTTTTAGACAATGGGGTTTCAATTCAGAAATAAAGCATCGCTTTTCATTCAATTCATTTTCAATTTCCTATAGTAAGGGTTGTTTCATTCTGTGTCAGGTTTTCCTATCTATGGACTATTATGAATGCTCTATATAAAATGCTCCTCAAAAATTGGTTATTATTAAGATTGTTAGTACATTATCTAATGATCCTGGCAATGAGCGTGGACGTATGTCAATCGAAATGTATCCATTGTTGTTTCCAAGTCCACAATAGTGGTAGACTCCTTTTCGGCCGTCCGCTTAAGCTGCGTAAAACACAGCCGATTGACAGTTGAAGCGAATGAAATTTGCCATTTTTTTTTTTATTAGATTCACAACAATTGAGCTGTAAACCTAACGTGACCGACTGCAGGACTGCCGGATTATACGCTCCTCTCACATAGACGTCCTAACGTTTAGAGAGAGAGAAACACAGTCGAAGTTCTCCTGTAAAGAAGTAAATAACGAAGATAAAAGTAGGTAAAAAAACAAATATACATAGTCTACAGTTAATTCAGAGTGGTCATATTAAAGCAGCTATTATAATTTTATTGGATTATAGCTGTACGAAGCATCATACAACTTGGCAACAATCCTTAAGTTGTTTATAATTAGTAAGTTGTCTATAATCCAAGCTACACTCAAAGGTGTTGTCACCATTATATAAAAATGCGATGTTTGCATTGAGTGATGACAATATTTTTTTGGCTACGCAGAAAAATTATACGTACTACGCACCATTTAATTAATAATCGCTAATAATAATTAAATAATCGCTTGTTTGTAGCAGATACTGACATTTGTTGATGTTTGTGTTCTGTTAGCACGAAGCTACGGTCAAATGAAAACGAATAAACTGGCTCTCAAATGTACGGCGACCACCGCCACTGTCGCCTTGTGGGAGAAATGGAAGAACTCAAACTCTTCCTTCGGTAACAAACACGCTGAATAGGACATTTTGTTACACGTTTCTTGTGTAAGCTCGTCGTCGGACAATAAACTTTGAAACATAACCATAGCCTACCTATTTCTTGCTGTCCAGCCGACTTGGGTTGGAAGTTTTCCGCTCAAGTATTTATAATTATGATTCAGCAAATCGCTATTGTGCAGAGCTGTCAGTCGAGAAACAAGCTTAGGCCAATCAGACTTTACCTTATGGCCTGGAAAGGTTGAAGTGGCCTACAGTCATTCAGTTCGACATAGACAAGTGCCGCAGGAACATAAAACGACTAGCTGAACGCAGACGAATCCAGTAATGATAGGTAATCGTTGTTGATTTCAAGTGTGTAGACTTAAAGGATCTGTTGAGATAGCAGAACGCGTTAATTATAATGACGCTAACAATAGGAATACGGACTATTATTATCAGCGACAACAATAGCAAATTGAAATCAATAAGAAAATGCAAGTGTGAGACAGTAGCAGAAGACACAAGGCGCGCTCTCGTAAGCCTAGCCGGTAATAAACAATTAATATAACAACAACCGTCAGCGCTGCAACTATACGATCGGTAGCTTTATGTCGTTTGTGGGAATATTTATATGCACACACTTACTCGTTTGCCCGGCCCGACCCTTATGACCCTCGTAGCGCCCGGCCGAGGTCAGGTCTTTTCGCCTTTTATCATAGGATCCACTTTACTTAATGAAATCCTGCTTGTCCGTTATCACTTACTCTGCTCTGGTGTCGAACGAGAGGCCTTACAGTCGGTTCATGCCAATCGAAATTTGCCCGATTTGCAACACCAATTGGGTACTCTAATTAGAACTCGATCGTGCTACAGGACCTAGTGAATTCGTATAGGTTCAGCCCTCTGACAACGCAGAAACATATAGAACATCGATGGCTAATATGTGGGTAAACGAACAGATCGGCGCCAGACACCACAGGCTTGAATTCCTTCTATAAACGCTGAGAAGGTTGACTCAGTCCGCTGCTTGGCGGCCACGGTACAAACATTTCGTTCGCCCTTCAAAAAGTTGTGGCACAGCAAATCATGGATAGTTTTTTTTGTCCGCAAAAAAACAAAGCATTTTTAAAAGGTACGGTGGACTTTCAAAACAGCTCTGCTCATAAAAATGCTTAATCAGGATCCCCCGCATTGTCCGGTTACTGCATCAGGAAAATTTAATTTTCTAACTCCGGATATTTGTTGTTTATAGCTTTAGCGGGCATCTCAAGTATTTGAAATGAGGATAATTTCAGGCAAAAATATTAATTTTACTAGTGCTTTTGGTTCCCTTTCAGATTTGCCTAAGTGCACACAATACTACGGACAATATAGACAGTTCGAATTAGTCAGTATGGTGTTTCATTGAAGGGTACCAGCCCCCATTCTGTGGCCCAGCCTCCCACGTGCAGCAACAAAAACCTCGCGCATTTTTGCGCCTCTGCAGTTCATTGTCTTTCTGTATCTTGCGTATAAACAAACTATTCCGGTAGATATTCCCCCCCACCACGCAAATATGTGTTCCTTCTCAATTTTTTTTTTATCTCGATTGTTGTTGTTCTCGACTGACTTTTTGTCTTACATTTATTTGTTTGCGGCTTTACTCGTGCAGTTGAGTCATCTATTGCGCTTCCTTTCATTGATAAATATAGGAGACAAATGAAATCTTTTAAATTGGAGACTTAATGGTGACGGCGGGTGGTAACTTGTGCTTAGACGTTAAATTATGACGTTTCACAACCGGAGATGTTCTTACTTCTGTTTTCTCAATTTTTCGTGTTTGCTATTGTGTGCTTGTGTTTGTTAATTGTATCGATGTTCGGTGTGTTTTCTGTCGTCTATAGAATAAAGCAGAATTTGTATCGTGTAGTACTATCTTTGGGGTAGGCAGAATTTCGTAACAAGTAAGTAACTATTCCTGTATAACAGGTTTGTTCACGGGCAGAACATTTCAACAGAAATCCTACAATTGTTATCTCGCCAAAGCGTGCCCTGTAGTTTTCTTGAACTTTTACAGAAAAACTTAACAAAGATAAACTTTATCATCCTATTAACAGTACTTGTCAATAAAACAGTATTTAAAAAGTACTAAAGACTTGAAAAATGAACTAATTTAATATAGTTACTTACAGCGTATTGTTCGAATGCTGTTAAATCTGCGAAGTCAGTCACTGTATCACGACGGTTGATATCTTACTGAACTTAATAATTAACTTATAAACATATGAATAAGATCTCAGCTATCTTTTTTTGTTTGGATCAGACGGTAAAGGTTCAGGTATTTATCGTATAAGTTATGTTTCCCTCGTTGATATGCTCTATGCAGTGCACAATTTATATGCGTATGTATGAAGTATCGATATAAACTTTGCCACTGGTACCATGAAGCCGTGAGTCTGCATTCAATACTTTTTTTTATGATACGTTTAAACACCGGCTCAAGATATAACACGAAAAAAAAACTAAGGTTAGACATACCCATAAAAGGTCAACTAATTCAGGTAGAGTTTGGGCTCCAATGAGCTTGTCTCATATTCTGGAAGATGTAAACCTCGACACTTCATAAAATAAAGAACAGGTAAAAATATTATTAAAATAATAAAAGCCAACAAATAAAAACAATGTTGACCGAAACAAAGCGACAGAAAGCAAAAAGAAAAAAAAAAGCTAATTTAAAAATAAACTATAGGAAGAGATCTGAAAACAAGCAACAAAGGCCACTCTGCTCCCTTCAGCGTGTTAATCTGAGTCGATCCCGATAGTTAAAAGACGGCAAATGTCCAAGACTATAGCCATTGTAATAACATACTCTCTCTAACGCTATTAATTAATGATTACCATCATTGTCTTTATTTTCCAGCTTGCCGGAAAGTCAAGACTCCATCTAGAGTTAGGTCGAGTCGTCGCGCTTATGTGTATATTTATACTCAGACGTGTGTGCACGAAAGACCCGCTCTTTGTGGGTTGTTTTTTTACTGACACTCCGCTCGTATATGCACAATTAATAAATCGCCTTTTATTTACATTGCCATTTATATTTGAATGGCATTTTCGATTACAACCCCAGAAGGTTGCCAACCATGATCGGCGAGTGACAATCGCCGGGCCGTTCCACCACTGTTAATCCAGTGATGCAGCCAATCTCCTGGGTCGGCCCATTCATGTCTTCACTTCGTTTAAACCGGAGCCCAATTCAAGTGAAGGTTACCGTTTCGTGCTTCCTCCTGGCAGCCGCAGAAGCCAATTCCTACAGAAGTTTTCTAGTTTATTCTGTTCTGCTTAGAAGTGAGCTGATCAGCGACGTTGGTCCGATACCTGCTTGTCGGTACAATATTTCTACTGCAGAGCGATTATTGTTATTGCCGCCAGTTACAGAAAGCTGAAAAGCGAAAAGACTAACCCGCCCAATTCTTCTGCTTGCTACATCTACAGATTTTCTCCCGTTGTTGTCGCTACTACTGCCATTGTCTATTTCTACTCAGCTACGCTCCTTCGTATAGACATTGTGTGTCTAATTATGTGTAACGCGTCCCCTAGGACAGGAGCATAATTGTTTCAAAACGGTAAAAGCAGACTGTATTAGTCGCAGTTGGCATTTACCCTCTAGCTTAATATTTGCACTGTCTTAATACGTTAACTGTGTTACCCCCCCTGGAGAGTTGCCACTAAAATAATGTTAACGTGTCTTCTCTACTTACTGTATTTATTAGTACTGCGACCCGTCGAAGGCTCATTCTCACGCCGACCAACAAGGTTAGATATTTTCAACAGCTACAGCTGGTAGGCATTATATCTAGAAAACTTTGCTAAATCAAATAGTTCTTTACGTTCTCCGACTGAATCGCCGGCAAGAGCAACAGTCATCATTAGTCCGCGATCCAGTCACTGCAGGAACATAGCGCCTATAACGTGCGCACAAATAGTTACCGTACACAGATATATAGAACAGCTATGGACAAAAGAGTTAAGGCTTAAATATATAGGCGAGTGTCGAAAGACCCTTACTGGTGTTAAATAGACAAAACTAGTGTTCTGTGAAAATTACTTAGTTTTTTATTCATATAGATATCTAAGACAAAATGCGAAGATTCGAAAATAGATCGCAGAATAAGATAACTTGATGTATCAAAAAGTAGAAGCCCTATATATTCACCGTTAACTATTGTTAAAAGAAAACAACTTGTATTATACAAACTCTATCGGACCTGCGTGTTAGAAACGATGACGCTCGATAAGGAAGAATATCTTACACATCGTGCAAAATCGATATACGCTAAGGTATTTTTTCTTCATTTCTATAATGTATTTTAATTGCTAACGGCAAAACCATGTGTTCGAAGATTTAGGGAGAACATGTATCGTGGAACCCTAACCAGCGGGAAAAATTATATTGACCAATTTCCTTTCTACTAAATCTTGAATGGTCTACTGTCGCCCAAACTTATGGCCTTCCTATAATCTCTATAGATCTCTTCAGTACTATTGTACATGTGTAAAACAATTTATGTAAAGCAATGTAATCTCCAACAGAGGAATGTATTTTTCAGAAGTTTGTTATATTATTAGAGACGAACTTTTCTGTAGAGCTTTTCGAAGTGTCTGTAAATTTTAGACGAAACAGGATATCGTTCCATGAGGAAATTCGCGGGACCAACACAATCCGAATTCAAATTGGCTAGATTTTTTAAACCCCACCCAGTAAATAATCGAAAAAAAAACTAATTTTTTTAAAAACTTATAGTAAAGTTGACTGTTTTATCATAGCAAGCAAGCGTGTCGTAACGATCGTACATTGTATGCATAAAATGCATTTAGTTCATATTTAGTTAAGTTTTTGACGTGACAAGCGTAGATGGGTCCGGGAGCAGGAAGTTCTTTATGTTTAAAACAATAATCGATCTACTATCATTTTAAGATTATTCGATTGATATCTGAATAATACGTATAATCTATCGGAGCAAGGTTGTTAATAGCATGAAGTAAGTTCAATTGTTTTCATCAAACAAGTATCCGATGCAATTAGATTGAATTCAGAGTGAAAAATTATACAAATTAAAGTCAACGCCTTTTGCTTAGTCTAAGAAGAATTATTAAAAGATCAGATCGCGTGCTCTCGGTTGTCATACCAACGGTTCATGAATCTCTTAAAGAACTTGAGATAATGGGCTATATTAATCGTTCCATCTCCGAGATCTCATAGTAGCGGATGTTCCTGACGTCCATTACAAGTACTACCGTAACTTTGTGGCCAAACCTACTTAAACTTGATTTCTTTCCAGAGCAAGGCTATTCTCTCACGTGCTCCCTTTCCAGGCGGTCATAGAGGTTGGATCACGCCTCACCTATGACGACCGTATGCTCCTGTCTGGAGCCTGGGATACACCACGTGCATTTTCAACATGCCTGTAGTTAATTCAGGGGACCCATTTTTTCAATTATGGTCATAGGTCTGTAACAGGTTACGTGTACATATCGGTTTGGGCTGAGACACTCTTACACTCCGAGCTCTACTGACCCGAAAAGCCTCCTCGATCGCATCGATGCATTCGTCTTCTCCGAGTTCCAACATTTGGCCACTGCTTCGGTGGTCTTCAACACTCCAATCTCCACTGTTGAAACGTTGCACCATTGACGTACTAAACTTTCCCTTAAAATCTCCTTCCCTAATGTTTTTACGGATCTCCAATCAATTTCCGCAGCGCTGTGGTCTTCGAGAGGCAACAATTTGACCATTAGCGTAGACTTTCGAAGTTGAAAAATGTTTTGCCTCGTGAATGGATTTCGCCCAAAATAAACTTAGTCACCTTCCATTCACAAGTTTTCAAAAGACTAAAATATTTATCGTCCGCTAGCGGTTTTTTTTAAATTTCAATGTCTGCTGGGTTCGCTTGTACCAGCCTAGGAGCTTTAGGTTACTCAATGAAATAATTTGTCCTATCAGTTATGCTGTATTAGCTATAAATATAGCTGCTTAATACTGATAATAATAATAATAAAATAATGAGCTTATTGTTTGATATTTATTGCAATGACAAACCAGTTTGAAGGTGTTTATAGATGCGCGGTTTTTTGCTTTTAACACTCGATTGAGTAACATATTTAATAACAAACCTATCGTTAGGCCGGCAAAGTTAAAACGAATCATTTTCAACCTTTTTGTACAACGTAAATAAACGTTTACCAGAGGAATACAAACAAGTCATAATTTATATCACTAGCAAATGAATTCATCTATTTAGCTAAAGTTCCTCAGTCGTTGTTAGAGTGAACTATTTTCCCTATAGGACTCGACCTGAGAACTTTGTCGAGACGTCTCCAGAGGTCGACTCGAGCCCACTGGAAGAGATCGATTTTTACTCTCTCATCACCTAGCAGTAAATTAAAAATTATAGCGTCCGGATGTCTCTAGCTTCCGTCTTGCAGTCCATCGAGCAGCAGAAGACAACTGTCATTTTCGAATAGTATTACCATCAAGGACTTTCTCCCTGCTAAAAAGGAGCTCTGTGAAAGCTTCACTTTAAGCAGGGGGATAATTTTGCTTTGGTTCGCTCTTGCTGGGATTGTTGCCTTAGTTTAATGGGAACCAGATGCCGGGCAGCGTTCCGTGAGAGAAAAAGAGTCCAAAAACGTGCCTTCGAACGTTCACACAGCATTCGCCGTTATTATGACGTCGATGTTGGTATCCCACATCACAACAATCTTCTTACCAGATCAGAATGAACGTTACCGTTTTTCCGTTCATACATGACTATATCCATTTGTGTGAGTCTGCGCATATCTGCAAGCAGGAGTCCAACATGTTGGAGACGCTCCATACAGGAGTCGCAGAGATAATGTTAGGTGGCGGGGGCGACATTCACCTGTGCATCTTCTGCCCGTGGAAAGCTAGTCGCTACTCAAGACATGTACCAAAAAACAATGTAAAAATATCTTGGGGACTAGAGGGTTCCGATGTAGAAGCTTGTTGCCACAGGTGTTCGTGGACTCGAGAAGTAAGCGCGCGGGAAACGCACGATTCTGCGGGTGACTTGCGGGTGACTTGCTGGTTGTTAAAAGCCGTAATATGCCAAAGTCATAAAGCTACTTTACAGACATTGTGGGTCTGTTCACGGTGTCTATTAGGGACGTTGTCATTGTGTCAGCGAATGAACTTTTTCATTTAGGGCGTGCAGTGTCTGAGAATGCTTAAGAAGTACCTAGCACTGGCAGGGAGTAGCAGTTAGATCCATATAAGTGCTGAGAAAGCGGCTAGAAGTTCTTAGTGTTTATAGTCTTGATTAAGATGAAAGCAGAATAAGATTTATAAACTGGTAAACGCGGGAAAAACGAGATGATAACCAAAATTCATGATAAAATAAAAAAAAGATGTCATGATAACAACGGTCACTTGTAGTAAATAACAGGCAGAATAATTGGTCAGCTTATATCGCCTTTGACTGTAGGACGTCGGCTTTTTGTTTATCATTTACTTCATTCGATAATCAATACGAAATTTATTCAATTGAATCAACTGATTTTTCGCTGTATACCGGTACACAACAATTATAAGAGTAGTAAATTAATGAAGTAATTACCAAACTGAACAAACAGGAACTTATCGTATAACAGTTATCATTTCCCACTGCAACATAATCGTACTGGAAGGTTTTCCCTTTGCAACAACACAGTTCTGGTTGCGGCACAGTTCTGAAGCACAGCTACGTGCAGTTGGCTAAACCCCGCACGAATGGTAACTGCTATTTAGAAGTTGAAACTTTCCCTGCCCTTACCTTGTAATCAAATTTACCGTAAGCTCGATACAAAAGTTGCCGACAGTCACTTGGTATGGCTACGACAATAAGTTGACCCACGTCAGGTGGTCACAGGAAACAACAACAGCACACACATGATAAATTCTTAATATCTAAATTGTTCCATGTGTCTTAAAACAAATGGAGTGCCGAATGTAGCGCTTCGTTTTCTGGTCCGACTGTTACTTCCGCTAGTAATTTATAGTTAAAAAAATTTAACTGAACAGTCAATTTAGTGCTTAACGCTAATTTCGGTTGGTCGCCGCACTAATAGTAACGTTCGACCGCTCTCTTATCTACTTGCAATTTCAAGCAAGTTTGTGGGAGGGACCGCTTTAAAAAAAAACCCGAAAATGCAACGCAATATCATTGAGCTTGTGTGAAGCCGAGGTGCCAGTCGAAATCGTCAAAAAACGCTTTTTTTATTTTTGTTTTTTTTTACCATCAAGCACCCTTTCGTCCTTTAGAACGGGCGTATCTTAGCGTAGCACACGTAATATCATATATTTGTAATCGTTGCTAAATTAGCTATCTTTTTTCTTAACTAATAATCGTATATATATATATATATATTATGGCTGAAATCAGAAATCTCAAAGGGGTACGATTTTGTAGCATCATTTCTGTGTGGCGTCCCTTCAACAAAGATGCATTGCAGTCTTAATTCTCTGCCTCATAAAGACCCAAGCGGATCAACGTGTAGAAAAAGACTAACTTAATGTAAACGCATTGCAAGATAATTAACGGGCTCAATTTTTTTTCCGGTATTCGCTCGATTCATCGATAAATAGCTAAATTTTGCTTCAACTCATTGATCAATAAGATGAATGACCTTCTGCGCGAAGCTGATTACTATGCCAACCAATAAATATCATGGTGCTGGTCTACTTCGTTGAACTGTTGACGCCCGCCACTCTGGTCGTAGCCATTAATTCATATTTCATTACTGTTTGCTTTGACAAACGTATAGAAAACCATTCGCAAGCTTAACAAGTCTTTGAAAGCTTTTGGAACATATAGTAGAAGCTTCGTTTGAAAATCATTCTTCACCATATTTTCTGTTACACGCTGCATTTAGACGTTGCTCGTGGACAAAGGCGCATCCATCAATTGAACCTGTTATTGACTCACTTGTTCTCGGTATTCGGCAACCTGGCCGACGGTGCTAAAGGAGCCAGGATCATCAGGGGTATATCAAGTGCGAGCACTACGGCTACGGCGGAATACTGAATAAGAAGCTTGCCGTCTCATGGGAGCAGTTGATTTCGCTACTTGAGCGAAGCTCAGAAGCTATCTCTGGTCAAAGCCATCAACCGACCGTGTTGGCTCACAATGATTTATTTAAGCAACCCCAAAGAGTGCCTCGTTTGAGTTACGAGGCATTATGGAGGTTATACTCGTTTAGTGCTTCGAGTCAACCGAGGGACTCTTGGCTTCGTGGCATCGAAGCGGCTCAAGTGTTAATCTTTTTCCTTTTTGACGAACAGCATTTACCCAAAGGAATCGACGAGTTCATCGAATTTTCGCTTGAACCAACAGCTAAATTTCGTTACAAAAGAAATGGCTTACGTAGACTAAAAATATGCCAGGGTCCATTTAATAAATCTAGTGTCGTTGTATTTCCCTTGATTTTATAGCAGGAATATTTCTACCGTAAATTTATGTATATTTTACTCATAGTCTCACACCACATTATTCTATACTGGCGTGTATGCGATACTCGTTTTGGCTTCTTACATCGGTCTTAAGTGCTCTCTGTTTATAATGCTTCCGCACAATTTCACGTTATGCGTATCTAGTAACATAAAACACTAACAAGCTTCTCTGGTATAAATAATGTTGAATTTTGTATAATTTGCCTCTGTAGTTTGTAATGCCTCCTGTAATTTGGGCCGATCACTTTATCAAGACCAGTAGGAAATTCGAGCCTGTTGTACCTAATCGAACGGTTTTGGACGTATCGCTTATATTCATTGTATAAAAATAGTTAATTTAACGAAGTGGACTCTTTCAAATAGAAGGTTATCATTTTAACCCGCATAGACCGATTGTTTTCTTTGTTCCTACACGAATTGTGCTGCTAGTTAGCACGGGCCTGAGATTCATAATACGATGCGCACGCAATTTAATGTGCTCTAGCTAAAGCTGTAATTAATTGTTCTAGGTAAAAAAAAAGACCTAGAAAAAAATCTGATATAAAATGCACACGTTGCTCGTTTACTGGATGATACCATTCGGCTAAAATGCACATGGAACCTTAAATTAATCCAGTACCACATAATCAAAAATGAAATTATAACGTTCCCATCGGTATCTACTTCTGGTCGTTAAGAAAATCTGTTCCACTGCCAAACATATCGCGGTACAACAAGTAGCCCAGTGACCTTCGATGAGATGGTGCTGACGTCATTGAACAGCGACTTTGTGGGGCATGGGTCTGCCGTTTAAAAGTTTGTCATATTAGTCGCATATTTTGTCAGGTGAACCCCACTAACGTTAGAGCCTTCGAAAAAACTATCTGTTGAGGAATGAATTTTGATTTATTTCCCAACAGAAAAAGCTAAAAGAATCACTCAGCTATGGTTGTACAGCTTCAAAATGGCCTAAATTTCCATTAATAAACAACATTTTTTCGTAGAAAGTGAAATGTTCATATTTGTGTGTCGGGTGACTAGATCACAAAAAATATGTAATACGTTTCCCGGTATCGGCAGAGTCTCGTGGCGCTACCTCAATAGAAACTGAAGTCAATTGAGTTCGACAGAATCACCTGCTCACACATACGCAGACAAACACGACTATATACTTCCTTCACTTTCCGTGTGTTCTTCGCCCTCTCGTCTATGTCCTGCTTGCTGACCACCGGGAGTCGATAGAAACAATTATATTTATGTGTACCTATTGTGCTGTTATTTAAACCATTTCTCTGGCCAAATCGCGGTACTATTTGAATGTTCGGATATTCCTTACTCCTCGCAGACCCGCTACTATCGCTATTGTTTCCTTGTATTTAACCAACTTTTATCAGGTACACACGCGAGACTTATACGTCTATAGGGATATTTGCGCATCTAGAAACAGGTCGCCGTCGCTAAGCTTCCTCTTTTGTTGTTTCTTTTGTCCCTTTTGTTGTTTCTTCCGCTTCTGCCCATGTTTTTTTTTCCTTTTTGATTTTCGTTATTGACAACAGAACATTGTACGATACAGATGGCTCCCTTTGGATTGTTTCGCCATTGTCGCTACCGCCTTCGTTCTTGGGCGTGGAACGTTACTATTGAGTTAACCGGTTAATTAGTTTGTCCGTTAGCAACTCATGTTACTACCGTGCGTTTTGAGACAATCCGTATCTATGTTGCTTGTACTTTTGCTGCTGAAACTTTTATTTTAGTGTTGATATTTATCATTGTTCCTATCAACAACGACGACGACGACGACAACGACGAAAGCCGGTAATATTGGGACTATTGCTGTCTTTGGGGCTCACTAGCCAGATGGATGGAAATACGGGCTCGTGGATCAGGTAAGGATAATAATAACAACAGCAGCAACAACGGTGTTGGTAGCAGCCACCGCCCTGAAACGGAAAGTCAGATGCCGCCATGCTATTGCCTGACGACGTAATGCTACTTCTGTATGTCACCTGCGTTACTGCGTACTGCCCGAGCCCAACAATAGGGAATAGCCCTTCAATCAGTCCGACAAACAAATAGACAGGCAGGTTGGCTAGCTGGCTGCTACACAACTTGTAAATCAGCCACGCGAGCAAGGATGACGAGCAGGAACGTCTAAGGTTGACCTACTAGCGTAGGCTGTTCGATGAATACCCTTATAACTAGCTATCTGCTATATCCATTTGCTCGTATCCGATAGGGTCGCCATGTTTCAACTACGACCTCACGCACGCGCATACATATACATTCACACAGATGCACATAGGAATGGCAGGGATTTGCCGCTGCTGTCACAGATTTCATGAGTGCTACGTTGCATCGTCGCGCGCCATCGTTATGTTCAGCAACGATAGGAAGTTTTTTCCGCAGAACACAAAACAGGAGTAAAAGTGTTAAGGAAACCCGTTGGTTACTAAATCTGTTAGACTGTGTGTCCTTTTGCGAAGCTCCGTGCAATTTATCGCTTGGTCCTTAGGCGGATACGATTGTGTATCATGTAGGCGTGTCACGGCGGCAAAAAACGTAAATCACTTACTTGATAACGGCATGTTCTTTTGCGTTATCCATCATACAGTTGAGCTAGAGTCTAGATGCTAGTTTGAGCGAGCATCTACACAACTATACGATAGAACAACCCCCGCATTTGTCTATCCGGATATTGTGATCGTTATATCTAATGACAAATTTCGCCCGCTGAAAGTCACGTGCCGTTCTCTTATTATAGTTAAATTTCCTATATTATTTACCGTGCACTAATTGCAGAACCCCTAATTCCAAGTCTTGTGACAAGGTAGATATTGAATGGGGTTGATCGTTTTTTAAAAAATTCAAACCACCTGTTAAAAATAGAAGTTCAAGATTTTGACCAGTTAGTTCAAACTGCGAAAACGTTTCTGCAATAGTTAAATAAAATACTTGATATTCAGTGTTCTTGTTTCAGATTTATGCATTATTTGATAGAAAGAACAATATATATATATATATACTTTTTGTTTTCTTTACCTTGTCTGATGAAATTACAATAGTTGCACATCGGTAATTTTAGATGGAATATACTTTTCCTAAAATTGTAGGCACAATTTTGCTGGTGATCAATGCTTTTTTTTTGTGTTAGGCGTAAGTTTAGCATTGGTATAACGAACCTGGAGATTCATTTAAGTTGTTCTTTTGATCAACGATCTTTGCTCGTAGAATTCGGTAGGATGTCCATTCTATAGTCGTACACGCATATATTTGCACTCGTTTATTTATAACTAAGCATACTTAAACTCTATGTTGTCGCAAAAATTTAAAAGTTGGCGGGAATTTATCTACAGTAACATCAATGGATGGTTAAGGGTATTCTTATAGTTTTTGTTCGGAATGGGTTGTGACTGAGTGATTGGCTGTATTTCTATTAACCTTAAATAACGCATGGTAGGCCTAAAGTACCTACCTGTCTTAAAGCCAAATGTTTCACAGGTTGGCGATAATTTCTCACATCTTCAAAAAACGGCTGTTTATATTTTCGTGCTCGTAACTGACCAATGTTGGCCAACTGTTGATGACTGTGGACTTCCGTTCGCAAACAACCGAACTATTTTACCGTTCACCATCATCGCTCGATACCACTAGCAACACAGCAGAAGCGACACCCAACAGAACTAGCTGCTCGTTTCAAGCGGCCACACAGAACCCATAAGCTATTTCGTTTTTTTTTTTGGTATGAGACGCCAAAAAAAAACTCGGTATTAAGCATATTTTTAACAGTTTTTATTACCACTTTGAGCTTCCGCTGGGCTGGGCAGTAAATCACATTGACTCACCTATCGACTGATAAAGTATAGAATAATGTATACATATAGAATAGCTACCTGCCAAAGTGACTGGGTTCCTGATTGCTCTTGCTTTTCGATACGTAGATAGATTGAAATGGTATTAGATGTTTAGGTAACCGAAAAATTACCTTTCTTTTAATTATTGTTAGTATCTGCCAAATGATATTTTCTTACGACCAAGACGTTGGCTATACAGATTTACATCGAAAAGCGTCCAGTCAACCGTAACTGCATAAAAATATAAATAATTCATCATTTAGATTTCGAAGCTGGTACAGAAGCGCCCTAAAGCCGTGAGGTGCTTCATTTAAATATTTTAACAGAAATAAATTCTAGCTGATATCTTAGGAAAATATCTTCAGGTTGAATACATAACGTCTACATATGTACACGCCAGTAAACAGGAATCAATGCGTTCTATGGAGAGTTTTAAATAAACTTATTAAACAAATTAAGAAATGAGGAAGTTTAATTTAATAGTTAATAAGCTACTGTTCCGCAACTTATCTGCCGTTCATGTGGTTGTATGGTAACTCTGAAACCTTATGAGGCCTAGAAAATAATGGAGGTTTTTTTAACCATATTTGCTTCACAAAAAAAGTGTACCACGGGTACATTATATATTGTACACTGACTATAACGATGAATTATTATTAACGACTATTTAGTCCAACTTCTGATGAACAAAACCCTTCCGGGGTCAATGAAATCAAATGCAGATTTTGCCATGCTCACTCACAAATCCAGTAGAGCCTTTTTATTGCACTTAGCAATAGAGAATCGCAACAAGGTCTTTCCACGATGCTACGAACGCATATCTAAGGAGTAATCTTGTAGCAAAGAACGTTCGTAAGACACTCGATTCAATGCCACAGTTTCGCACAAAGAGCAAAATCCCTCTGAAGTCTTTTAATGTAACCGTCTGTGGCCTCAAGGAGTTGCATATTATGTAGACCGAGTAATATATGTAGGTTGAGGATTTGTTCACATACGAGGCGACTTCTACACTCGCTTAGACATCTCCGATCTGTTGCTGGGTGCCCTTGAGGAAATAGTAGATGCCCAGTCATTCAATCAACTAAAAGCCCGTGCACGAAAAGAACTCTCTGTCTGCGCCGTCAATGTCACAGGCGCCGCTAGTTGATCTGGCAGACCCGTCTGTGTACTGTGTATAAGTGGGACTCCATGTTCGATACCGCCATGTTAATTTTCCCCTTTCGTATGTCGTTGGATTTCCCGAAGATGCCTCTAATTTGCACTATTTGCTCCAGATGTTCGCAGAGTTCGTCGTTCCGTATTCGCAATCATACAACCGCCCAGTTCCTAGCTCTGTTTCCATGAGTTTGCCCCTTTTTGTTGATCTTCTACTATTGACGTAATGTCCACTTGAGCCCACTCTCATCTCTCCCTCCCACACGTCCAATTAGTTCAGCGTGGTTCATGTGCCCCTCAACTAAATTCTACCACTGCTAATACGCAGACTGCCATGTCCAGTTGTTGATCACTTTTTTCTGAGTAGGGGCATCTCGTTGCTGTCCACATGCATAGCTCGTACTGTGTTTCCTGCTCTTTTTCCCCTTTGTCCTGTAGAACAAACATGCCCAAAACAAAGAACTGATCTCTCCCGATCACGTGGTGACTCGCTTGTAATCTCCAACCAGACGTAGTCGGGGGTAAAAGCCAGCCAATGTCCTATAGTCCATTGGCAACTACAAGACAACGATCCTTTCAGTATGTCAAATGTTTTTGTGCATGCGAGTGTGTGTACCAGCCTCGTGTTCTTGCCTGGTTTGAACCTTCGATTCGTTCTTGTCTTTACGCTTGGCGTCGTCCTCTACCCATGTTCTCATGGGCACTCTATATCTGTGTGTCCACGGATGAGCCACCGACTCATGAGCAGCAGCAGTGGCGGGAAGCGGCGGCTAATTGAATCAGCGAAAAGTCAAAGAGGACGGGAGACGAGGGCAGATTTACCCTCTCCTTAAGGAACAAGATGAGCGAGGAAAAAGCGAAGGAAAGGCCTCGAGACAGATGGATGTTAAATAAAGGTCGTCTGCTTCCATTACAGTTGACTTCGAGTGAATAAAGGTGACACGTACACGCGACGCCGACATCGACCATGGATGCGTCTGAATTCTGCTGGCTGGCCAAGTGGACTGGGAGAGCAGCGACATGTTTGACTTGTTGCAATTAGAAACTACGCCTTATTGATAGCGATTGAACAATGACAAGATGTTTACGGGGCAACTGCTGTTGTCGCTTGGTGCTTACGAAGCAGAAAACCGCTGTCACCATTATGTTGGGCGGAGACGGGTTTCATGTCACCGTTTTCTTAAAAAGGCGAATGCAATCGAGTTAGATAATCAGGCCAATGAGTGCACCCCTCAAAGTTGTTTCCCAACTCAACTTATCTTTATCTAATAATATGACTATGAATGATTTGCTACTGGAGTTGAAAACAGCCAAGGAACACTAGCGAACAGCTGAAAGCTTTTGTATGGCAAATACTAAGCCGTTCCATGTGAGACAAATTCCGATGACTTACGTCTTGAGATTAATAGTTATACGTTTGAAGGTGTAAGTTAGCTGTAACATTTACTACTAAGTTATACGTCAATTTGTATATATAGATTTCAGAAAACTCGGGATACATGTGAATGAAAAAACAGCATCAAAGTATGCAACTCCAGTCATTTTAAGTACCTTACTTATTGCAAAGAATATTTAAATGCTTTTTAATAATGATTTCGCTGCGCATACACGTAAAACGTTATAGACGTATTTTCGTAGTAGCCAATAGGGGCAATGAACACAGTTTCTTTTGTCAGCCTATTGAATACCGACGTAATACATTTATTACTAACAGCTACGTGCTTGAATCTGTTCGAAGCAGATCTGGGTTCCTGCTTAGGCTTCATCACGATCGAGTGTTCCGCCGCTTCGGTCTCTGGACAACGTTTGTCAACGCTGTAGGTACGAACAAATCGCACATCCAAATAAATGAAATAACGATCTTTTGGAAATCTGAAAAAGGCAGTCTTAATATTCCCCGTCATTGAACAGTGTCAGCCTATTCTCCGGAGCATGCAGCGATCACAAATGGGTTCGAAATTGATCCAACGACAATGGACGTCGTTAACCTATTTGAGGAAAACCTATCTGATTTCTAAACGACATTATTTTCAACTGTAACCCTTTCTTTATTTCCGTCTGATCAATAGATATCTCGGTTAGATAGCAGCCTTTATTTCTGGCAGGTTTTTATGAGCAAGCCTGAGTATTTCTTTTGAAAAATGCAATAAGCGCTAATATTGCCCTTTTATATATATATATAACATTAACCAATCATGATTACGACTTCTTATGTTGACCGCACCTATATGATAATGCAGTATTAACTATTCTGATACAATTATATAATTTTGACAAAACGCAAGGTCGTTTGGGGGTTGTTTAACATTTTTTACATGCACTATAGCAAATTACACTGACCTGAATCAACGCTGTTCGATTTGCCAATTGTAAAATGAATGCAAAAAATGAATGAAGAAAGGGGCAAAACTTAAGTCTTCAGAAAATTCAAGTAGACCTAAAGAACATTTCTGTACATCGTTTCCCATCGTGATAAATTTGTTATACTGCGCTTGTACGCATTTATTGCACCGTTTATGCTATCAGTACGTTTCATGGTTAGACTTCCTCCCGTATCATTTTCCAGTTGTCGATGGTAATTTAGATTTGCCCCCTTTGATGGCAATAGTAATCACTTTAACGTCTCGTCGAAAAGCGAAACAGGCCAGCAACTGGTGCAAAGGTAGGTTACCGGCTGTATGATATGACTGAGTATGATGGTATAACTGTGACAGCTTGCAGGTGTGTGTCTGTGTGCGTTGGTCTATCCATGCGTTCGTAAGTCCTATGTGATCATTTGTGATTTACACCAAATTGAAAATAACTTACTACAAAAAAACTGGAGGAGGCCCGGGTCGACTTGAGATGGGACTGTAGCAGCGTTTCGTTGAACCGCGGTGAGAAAGTCAATTCAGTAATTTGTGATATGATGGATTCCTTTTTTGTAGCCGTGTGTGTGCGTATGTGCGCGTCTTTGTCTGTTTGAGTGTCTCTTTGAGCCCAGGGATCCTTTCGTTGTCCTAGTCAGGCATTATCGAGCCCGATGTACTACAACCGCTGCCGTCACTACGTCATTATACTCTGGTTCGACTATCTCTAACGGTGTGGTCACGAACAACTGGGCGCGCGCAATCCGCCGACAGAGAGTTGGTCACGCCATTGGCCGGCCAAGCGACCAAGAAGACGGCTCGACGTTTTCTGCTTTTAAAGCCACTGCCACGACTACCGTCACCAATAATATTTTGGCTTATACGACTCCCGCTATTGCTGTCAATTGCGACGACCTTTCGGACTATAGCAACAACAGGCCGTTGAGCTGTTGGTCCTACGGCTGTTACCGTTCTTCCGGCCGACGATAGGCCGATGGCAACGCCAAATGGTTCGGTCCTCCCCATCAGCTGCCTGATCCGATATCAACCTGCTGTTGCTGCAACGGCGCCGCAGTGCTAATGCCGTGCCCTTTTCTCGTTGTTACGTGGTTTTTGCTGGTAGGCGAGTTCTAGCGGGGGCCATTTCAGTTCTACACTACGACCGCCGCCGCCACCATTTTGGCTGTCTCTGCAGACGCCCTACCAGTTGCCGCAAGCAACGAGGAAGTAGCCAAGAAACCAACCAATCATAGATACGTTCAAAACTATTGCCACTTACATGTAGGCTTCAGTCGATGACGAGACAGCAAAATCTTTTGCGGAATAGCATACAAATAAAGGGTAGACGTCGACCATATCTTTTTGTTGCTGTTGTGACGGGTGAAATTCTGTTATTGTTGTTGCTACACATGTTATCGAGCTTTTTTTTTTAATGCGATATTAACTCCATGGTGTCTTTTGCAGAAAACTTTCTAGTTTATGAGTTGTTATATGAAAACTACAAATAGTTCAATGTTGTGATGTATAGACTGATGGTGCATGTCGCTGCTATCCGCAATAGCGTTTGCTTTACATATAGAACACGTTATAGGGAGAAGTACTTTACGCTCTACTGTGCCTTCTGAACTCAAATAAAGAAAACTTAATGTGCAGGCGTTCATAATACGAGCGTAGTAATAACAATTGAAAATGTATTTGTATAGATTTAGCTGATTTTGATTTTTGTGATTATATATATATATGGTAAAAAAGGGGCCAAAAAAGTTCGACAGCCCCGGAAAAAGGGCGGCTATAAAAGCTTCGATCTTGATTTCTTTTGAAAACAATTGTAGATGTTGAATTTTCCATACGTCATCCCTGGACTTTTTGCCCTTTAAATCCATTCGCGGTGTGTAACAATTTGACATTTTCCTTCAATAAGATTCAGTAGGACTCAATTGCATCTACATCATTGCTACATCCATATTCTATAGAGTCGAGTGTTGATTGACGCCTAAGAAATACCAGCACATAAAAACAAAATCGTGCTCACAGACGGACATCGCTAACGACGATACACACGCTCTTACACAAATTAAATAAACGACTCTGCAGTAACGATTGTTAATGGCAAACTTGAGATAGTGGACGAACAAGGAGGGACAGATGCATACGCTTCGCATGCAGACCTATCGAAATAAGACCTCACTAGTTCTAACAAAACCTTGTAGAAGTTAAGGAAATGGCAAGTATCGATATTTCAAGAGTACTTGCTAGCTAGAAAGAATAAAAGCTATCACTACAATGACGATGTCCAAGCCAGATATTTCGATTGCAAAGCACAGACAGAGCTCTATTGAAAGGTGGTGCGGATCACTATTATTTGCTCGTTAAAACAACACAACATTCTGAGAATGTAAAAAGACCGAAAAGACAAAGCGGACCAAGAGGTAAGTGTGACCCATCAAAAATCTACGCCGCGGGATCAGTAGGTGAAGGAGTCGCTCTGTTTGCAGTGACAATGATACGCCCGGACCCACGTTCATATAACTAAATGAAAAACGTTCCATGTTTTAAGTGCCATCCTCACTAGTCTTGCCGATAAAATACGATCGATAGATTAAATCGGCAACCGTTCCATGGAAATTCACCCCGTTTCAACCTACAATAATAGAAGCAAAGGTCTATTCGAATTTGCCGGGTCTAAAGCCCGAAATCGATCGTTATTGTTGACTGGCCTAGTTGATCATGCTGTTTTATTATTATACAGATCATTTTGTTTCGCGTATTCCTGTTTGGAGGCTTAGCCGCGATACATAATCTCTGTCACAGCAGGGCGCACCGGATGCTAATTTACCCCAATCGATTTACAAGGTAAAAACAAATCATATATATGGCCTCCATAGGAGACTGTCTGTTCCTTTATGCGAGCTCTTATTAGAAAAAGAAGCGAATAGACACATATCTGCGCCTTCTGCAGACGTGTACTATGATATAATTTCATACAGACCTTGACATACTTCGGATGGCTGAATCAAACAAAAACAGCGTTCCATCTTCGGCAAGTACATTATGTTGCACTGCGTCGTTGACACGATAGATGTATCTCACGCATATATATATATATATATATATATATATATATATATATGTATTTTACTGCTGTTACTATGGTGAACCTCTAATACATGAAGGACAGGCACAGCTCTGCGACGCATTCCGAAACGCGTCACGCTAGGCTTGCAGGTCATCCCGTATGCTACCTTACCTAGGACTGTGAAAATGAGTTAATGATGAACAAGCAAACAAATTATCCTGTTTCGAGAAAAAATACACGGACATTGTGCTTCTGATCGCGGACATTAGCACGTCTGTGATAAGTGACGGTTCTGAAATACGACTGCAGTGGTCTGTGGTGCTCACTGGGCCATCACTATATTGTGATGAAGCTGCATGATTAACGCAATAGGTATTTTCTCATCCTGAACGTAATATGTACATGTTCACTATACGCCTTGAGCGAGCTCATAATAGGCAATTGCTTGCGGCGCACATGTCGAGTCCCGTTGTCGGCAGGCACTGCGCCATATCTATGGTGAAGTAATGACGATTAACGCTCGCAAAACGCAAATTACATGGGCCAGCAAATTAGGAAAGACTTTTCTAGGAGGACTTGCTAATTTCAGGAACTCAATGAACTTCACCCATGTCAGTCCTAAACCATAAACGGTTATTATCCATTTGATTATAGTAAAGCAGACTTCAGTGAACTGAGTAAAGCCTTGCGGAATTGTCAGCATCGTCTGTAAAACTGTGCTGCCATCTTAAGTATACAATGCAGATCTTATTAAACCCCGTCGATTAAATACTGCTGTCAGACAAGATTTCATCGGTGTTTTTTTTATAGAAAATCATACTTCCGTGTAAGTATTGCATTTGGACATTTATCAGGGGTTTGTCACTTGATCACGCAGAATGTGACCTATTCAGCGATTTGGCCTGTTGAACGAGTGCAACGATATAAAGTTATCTCTACACTCAAACCAATAGCTTAGCACCGATATAAAATTTACATATGAGAGCTAGAGATGTACTTTTAGACTCGTTTAACTGGATATGAATATTTCTTCTTGTAGTAGCTAGATAAGCAATATTTAGGTTAGGATTTTCTGGTAAATAGTAAATGTTGTGTCACTATTTGTGTCCAGCCCTAAGACAGTCGCGTCTTTGACTCATACTCGTAACTGAATTGGCCTTTTCCTTCGAAAATGTTCAGGCATAGCTCTGGCTAGCCGTCATCTGTGTACTGCACTCGATCTCGAGCGTTCCCAGCGGCAACAATTCTTCGTAAGCACCTTGATCTATCTCTCTCTTTCTGTAGCTTTTTTACTCTCACAATTGATAATTAGCCAGTTTAGTTTCATGGTACCGTTCTACTCCTGAGCCCTCTAGCCAATAGCAACTTCTATCGGCAATCCCCTATAAACCGCCTCAAAAGTTTCCACGGTATATGTATTCTCTTTTACCTCAAGGTTTTTGGGCTGTCTCTGTACTAAGCCTACTTCTAGTTTACAAGTTTCTGTTTGTCCTGTTCATGTCCTGCTATGTGATCGTGGGTCGAATTGACGTTAGCAGCAAAATAAGGCCACAAATGTAAGTCTTGCAAAACGGTTCCTTTTTGCTCCGTTCGGAATATTCCGCATCTATTCTGTCTTGTTCTGTTGCTTGCTTTCATACTTCTCTCTGGTAGCTCTCAGTAACGCACAAGCTACGCCTTTGGCCGGGGCCCGTATTGCATCGGGCCTCTTGTTGTGGTTATTTTGCCTTACCCCTATGTTTTTCTACATAGAATACTTTCCTCACCTCTGATACTTTGGTCATGGCTAGAGCCCCAATCACCAATTTACTATAACCTGGAATATTCTCCCTTTGAGCTTCTTAACAGATCTAATCGTTCTGCTCATTTAAGAGCTCTGTTGTCAACTATCTCTTATGGGTCTCCCCAGTAATCTCTTTTCTTGTCCATTCATTATAATTACTGGCCCATTTCAATGAGCTCACCTAATTTTAATTAACCGTTTTCATCAGGTCCGCTATTATCAAGAACTTCATATGGGAACGTAGTAGCTTAATCTACTTGTTATATATATGTCATGAATAAACTATCAGACCTTGAGCTGAATTGAAGCCAAGAATATTTTGTAAACGCAAGTTCGAATCAACATTTGTTCTTTTTCACAGTCGGCGGAGATGCCCTGCGCTGCGAGCTGGATTCCGTTCCAGCTCACAGCTCAGGGCTGGCCTAATTTGAATGTACTATTCTCTCTGAGGTTGCCACATGTTTGACACAAGCGTAACTAGTGTCTTGGACGCCGCCATCGAACGCGAAACCTATCTGTTCAATTTCAATTTCAGTGTATCTTCTTTTCGAAGTTTCAACAAAAGTAAACAACAAACTTGACACGGTCTATCGCTCGCTCAGGTGAAGCTACTAACTTATTGGATAGAATGGTTTTCCTTTGCCAGAGTGATTTTTCTAATTCGTTACTTTCGGTTAACCTAGATGGAATTGGACGTTACTCTCTACAGGCCAAAGCAGAGTGAGATACCAGAATCTGCTTTTGAATGATTGTTATCTAGTTTTCATGTTGGACCTATTTCACGTTCAGTATCGCCGCGCCTTACATTTTGTCGTTATCACTGTTACTGCTATTCCTTCCAGTGCTAGCCCCATCAGTTTCAACCGCTTCAGGCGTATGTCGTTTGTTAAATAACATTTACCGCTGCTCCAATGGACGTATGAGTTGCCGTATCTATTCGTTTTTATCTCCGCGATCACGAGCTACCCTGGACCTCTACGGCCACTCACAGATCGCTCAGAGGGGTTTTCTGAACCAACAATGGCCCTCATCCCCGGTATAAGTGTCACCCGAGCGTTTGATCGAACAATTGGCCTACGATAATGTCAGCGTCGAATCGGGTCAGGCTATCAGCTCTAGGTCGGAGGGGCAGTCACACTAGCGCATAGCAGTGAGTGAACTGAGAAAACCCTCAAGTTGTTTGAATCATCTCGAATCAACTTCAGGCAGTAAGAGCTTGACGCAACAGAAATACAAATGGAACATGAACGCTAATTTTCTACCACCCCCTTTACCCCCGGAGGTTCCGCCAGCTGAAGACACACGAAGGGCGCACTTGAAGAACGCCACCAGTTACCGACCAAGGGCTGATGAAAGTTCAGCGAAATGTCGTTTGGGGAAGTAACGCTACGGTATTTTTGTTCACTTATAGCCACCAACAAATAATCGTTAGCCGGAGGTAATAGCACAGGCAAACGGTCGGCGTATGGACAGAGGTAGCCTTAATAGTAACGGCAGTAACGATACAGCCTCGCTATTAGGACCTTTTAAAGAACATTGTTCATTGATAAACTGGATCAACTAAACGTTACGGAGACGTATATAATCCAAAGTAGTTGCCTTACTCGTACGTAGAATAACGGGATGTGAGTGGGACAAATAAGAGACTGATTTCCTAATGGTGTGGCTCCAATGGTAAATAATAACTATTATAGCTAAGATTGCATACGCTCAAATCTATACACTGTCTAAGCGAGCGTCACTGAAGCATTTCTGGATTGCGGTCGAGTAAAATGATCAATTCTGCGATATGGACTTTATTGTAGTATAGTCTCTTTTCTTCAGAATGAGCTTTTGGCTGAAGATAGAAGCTATCACAGATACGCAGTATTTGCATCTATGAGCTTTACAGCATCGAAGCCCGTCAAATAATGGAATTCCTTCGGTGTTGACGAACCTGAAGCAGCGATGCCTTACTTGAGCATCGCCAAAATGCTTGTAGATACGTAAATAACTTAAAAGTTTGCATTGTATTAACAGAAGTAGAGCTAAGCGTAAGATTCCGAAAATGTTATGCTTGCATTTGACGCCCCGTTCTATGTACGCCTCAAAAACTTCACGGCTAAACTTAGAGTTTCTCGATCAGTGGTAAGTAATGAATTCAGATGATGTTTTTTAAACGGGAAGATGAAGTGCGAACCTCGTGCGTTGAATCGAACAGCGATCGTTATGATCAAATACAATTCACAAAGCAGCATCTGTAAATGGATCTGTTCTGATTGAGATCAGACTCGATTTTAGGACTGGCCGCAAGCATACTGGCTCTCGTTATCCACATAGAAAGTGAAGACGTTTGAAGAACAGTTTGATACGTCACTGAAAATTTCCGTACCCTAATTAATTGAACGTAATCAGGCGACAAGAGCGGGTATGTAAGTGTGTATATATATAGAACGCATCTCTTGGCTCGTCTGTTTCCGAAGCATAAACACTTCTCAAGCCGGCATCGCTTATAGGAAGGACAACGACTCATATCATGAACACGCTTCAATGATCATCTGTATGTAATGTTATCTATTAGTTTTTTTACATAGCTTATCTCTATCATTCATTATTATTTAGTGCTTTAGAACCTAATCAATCACCCAAGAGCATCTCGACGTAAAATTTAGCTGAGTTTTTTTATAGCATCATACATAAGAATCGATGCGTGGCTATAGAGCTGGTAATCATCGAAATCCGAACTAACAACTGTATATAGCGCCAACAAAGACGCGGCCAATTCGGTCTTGTCCGATAGTGGCAGGAACAAGACGAAGATCGCCGGCCCATCGCAGAGGTGCGTGTGGCAGGTGTCGTAGCCAATGATGTTGTAAACGGCGCCTGCCGCACGGACGAAAACGAACAGTGACCACCATCATTACCCTAAACAATTACTTGAAGATCTGAGCAGTGACCGCACAGAATGGCAACGGCAAGATCACTTCTCACACACCAAGAGCGTTCGCAACAACAGGACACAATCAGGAGAAAAGGATAACGAAGGCGACTGCTGCCACAAGGTACACAACAAAAAACTTTTCATCATCAGCGGATACTGCCCGCTAACGGCTTGCTGCAACGTAACCCTGTGCCGACATAGCATCGCAACAGGCTTACCACGATGATGATTATATCGGTGATTTTGCTGACTCTGACATTCACTCTTGCTCCTACTGATTCCAACGTTGTTTCGGCGCCTGTGGGTTCCTGCGCTTTGACTGTTTTGCTCATTGATATATTATAGATTGCTTAGTGTACGATTAGTGTATGTTTAGCAGTGATAGGAAATAGAAAACAACTAGTTCTTGCCCGAACTGATTTTGGAGCATGATTAGCTGCCGGTAATAATTTTCTATAGAAATTGGTGACACATACGGATCCCAGCTACTAGAGGACATATTCTTGTAACAGTAACAAAGCAGTTACATACGCCGAGCAAGGCAAAAAATTATAGTAGACTAATTGTGGGAGAAATGGAAACGGGTCTAGAAAATTACAGATCTATTCAGTCATTTCTATAGATGGTGACACTACAAACTGGCAATTTCTAACGTGTGCTAATGAATTTTTCAACAAATCGCTATTACTTTTCGGTAGTGACGATTTTGAAACGTACAATGATAAAGGGGATAAAAGTTGGTGATTTTTTTTTGTTCACGACGGCTGTTGGCTTAATGCCGTTTGCAAGGAACCATTGCTCTTGATAATTTCCGCCATCTAGCCCGTTCGCTGAACCTCGTAATCCGTCAAAGGGATAATGGCAAGTAAGAAAATGCGTAAATTAAGTTATGAAAATATATAATAACTATTGTCACAATTTCGATGATTATAGCGGCAGTGATCTTTATCAACACCTAGTTAAGCGTTATTGTTATTTCACTTGCATCCACCTAACAGCGCCCGCGGGCTGAGCGCTGATGTCAAACGAGGTTGTGTCGGTATTCCGAGCGACTTCTTCAACCAACTTCAGGAGTTTGAAACGTGAGCGGGCGCATCGGAGAGAGCCTCCTACACTGTCGTCGTCGTCGTCGTCAAAGAAAAATTGAATAACCAGCGAAATTAATATTACTATGAGTACTCTGACAGCCTTAGTTATAGCCGTAGCATCAGCAACGAGGCGGAGATGCTTAAATGGCTGTATCAGCCGGGAAACACCTCGTCCGGAGTCAACAAACGCCATCATTGCGCCGAATCACAAATCGTATCAGAGACGAGTCGATGAATCTCATTTAACTGTGTTTATCCGTTATAGCGCTGTGTGTGTTATATGTGTATTTTTTGTTCTTGCGATGTTACGATTTGCTCGCTAGCTTTCTCACTGGCTGAAGATGGTACCGCTATGAGGGAGCAGCTCAGTTGAACACGAGGCTGGCATATTTCGTTCTGCATCCGCCCGACCCAACTCGGTCAAGTGGCCCAGTGAAGCTCATGTCAGCCATAAGAGAAATGCTCGTTTTGTCACTCATCCAGATCCTTAGTCAGTTAGTTAAGCGCTCACTCACTCGCCGTGTCTTTTTTAGAGTTCTACGCTTTCGTCTAGCGTAACATTTCTAATGTTGCCTTTTTTTAGAACCCCTTCTTTCTCTAGAACCTCTTTTGTTTTCCTGCACGCTCCCCACACGCATACACTGTCTTGACGATGGCTACCCCGCCCTCGCCATATGTATCCAATATTTGCATGGATATTGTCTGTTTGTTGTTGCAGTTGTGACTGTTGTCGACATCGCTGCTGTCGGTAACGTCGTTACTTCACTCGCTTTAATACATCCGGCCGTCTGCTCCTTCCCTCTGCAGCTACGTGCGTACGCGTCACAAAGGTAGGAAGTGTGGGTGTTCCCTTGATTTTTCCGTCAGGCTGATTTCCTGTTAGCAGCGCCACGCACAGCATAGCCATAGCATCCGCCCGTTGAAGAAGATCTGCTGCTAACTGACTCCATCGATGATTCCACTGGCGAGAAAAGGGGAGACGATTTTTTTTCTTCATGAATCAATCGAGCGACCGCTCGCCTCAATGAAGACAATGAAAAATCGATGACGTATCAAACTGGTAATAATGATGACGGCAAAGCAAAACGAACATGAATTTAATTTTGCAAAAATCAGAGTAAAAATACAACCTATAGACGCGCACATTTACTCTTGCTCAGCGTACTCTTGTTATTACGAAATTGGCCTGATGAGATGCCTATTGTCGCTGATAAAGGTCGTAACAATTGCTTAAGGTTACGTACTCGGTAAGCTAAATTTATTGCTACCCGGTGACGTTTTTGCCACGTATATGATATAGTATGTGCCAAAGGCATTTGAGTCAGAGGTCGTTAGCTAACTTGTGTCGTTATCAGACTTGTCAGATGGAATTCGACATAAGGAAATGTTTATCATGAAATTTTGCGTACGTACAGGCTGTCGACGTACAAAGAGTTACTTTCAACTTCGCTTCTATCCTGAACTTGTGCACAGGCTAATGCTGCATTCTTATAAACGTAAAAACGCAGGTCGAAGCAGCGTTCTTTTTTTTTGCTAAATTGTTATGTAGAAATTATTGAACTTATGATAAATTGAAACTCGCAACGTTCTTCTTTTTTTTTTTTTGCTAAATTAGTAAAATTATTGAACTTATTCTAAGTTAAGTTCGTAGTATCATTCAATGAGATATTTCAGCATACAGTCAATTAATTCATGGCATCTTTTGTCCCGCTTTTGTAGACCCGAGACGGCTCGATAACATCTGGACACTCGGCTACCGTTTTGCAGAGTGTCGCCAGCCGAAATGCCCCTACCCCTAAAATATTCCACTCTTCTTGGTAAAGGCAGACATGATACGATCTAAGCAAACTGATGCTACTATCCGTCAAATGGCTATTTAAACAGTTCAGGCGAATCGATCCAACTGAGGCTGATGCAGTACAAACGAGGATTGATAGAGGTAAATTTCAACCCACTCGAAAGATCTATTGACCTTTTCGAGGTGGAGTGCGCCGACCATAAGACTCTCGAATCAAAAATGAAAAACGTAACGTACCCCACTTTTCCTGCTGGCATCAATGATGAAGATATGTTCTTGTACTAATTTCTTCCGCCTCTTACAAACAGCGTTGGCAACTGCACACTTATAAAACATTTTGTATTCATGGTTGAGATATATTCGACGATGTGTCCTTTTTTTATTAGCGAAAAGAATATTTTGCTTACTTCTCCTGCATCATGTTTAAAACTTTCAATAATAATAACAACAACAAGACTGAGAGATGTATGATAGCATGTTTACAGTTGTACACAATGTTATCTATTCAAGAAACAGTACCGCCGCTTAGATAATAATGCTGCTGCCTCGTAAATGGCCGTTGGATAAGGAGATGATACAATGGCTTTGAATATCGCGCGAGCGAACGGCTTTTAGCGCCTGTTGTTGTGACGGGGGCTTACGATGAATGCTGACGTTGTCGTTATCACCATGGCTGTGTCGGTAGAGGGGTCTTATCAACGACGCCTGCAAAGATGCTACAAGTGTTATGATACAGGCTCACGCCGCAGTTCGCCATCGGTAGCTTCACAGCAATGGGTCCGTGCGTAACGCTTTTGGCCACCCGAGACTGTGATCGCTATTTTAGGCGTCACCTTTCAACGTTGCCGCCGACGAAGGTCAAAGGTAGTAACTGCATCGGAATGGGGCAGCAGTAGCGGCAGGAACCACAATAGTTGTGACGAGGGAGGAGCACTTTCCTTTTATCCTGTATGAAGACAACGGAGACTAGCAGGCTCTTAATGCGTCTAGGTTACCATAAGCATCGGCGCGGCCGTAAACGTCATGATGATGACTACGATGATTGTAATGACGATGAGCATCACAGTCGTCATAGTCATTACTACTGTTACTGCTGCTGTAACTCTCTGGTAATACAGAACTAATGTTTCTATTGATTGCTTGCGATCCCTACAAACCCCCCAGCCTTCGTCGACCGCTGTGCTGGCCGCACCCGTTATCAGGTTAATCCTTCCGTGATGACGTCTCGCTTTACCGCTAGGCGAAGTAAGGGACTTTAAGTATGTCGCGCGTTGTCGCATTGTGACGTTGTCAGGATCGTCGGGCTGGTAAAATGGCGGCTTCTACTGACGGACTTGACCCACACCCAGCGTCACTGCTACCGCTAATGCAAGACAATACAAGCAGCTATCGACACAACACTGTAGTGCTATATCTAAATGCACAAGAATGATAAAGCCTTCTGCTAAGAAAGTACTTCAGACCATACGGGGTCATTAATGCGTATCTATGCTTATTTGGTGCCTGTTTTTATAAGCAATGTCGCATTCGTAGTGCGTCTGTTCATGCGTATCAAGGCATATGTGTACAGCTTCGAACGGACTCATAAAGCGGATACTAATCACTGGGGCGCTTCAGAGTCCGGAACAAAGCAGATATTCCCGTCGTCTTCCTTGTATATCTTAAGTGGTTCAAGTTGGCAACTGTTGGACAACGGCAAACTGATAGAATTAATACTAATAATACACGATGACCTTAATGTAAAGAATTTGTACAAGATTTTCTGTCAAACATTGAAATCTGTCAGCATTATTACCTTTATTCATTTTTGGACTGTGGCAGTAGGAACTGCGATTGTTCGAAAAATCATAGAACCTCATCTCATCGTGAAGACTCAAGCTAAATCACTTAGCTTTTTTTTTCTCTTTGAATTTCATGGCGATGAGCGCAGAGCTTTGGGGACCCACCAACCTATGACCGACAAACTACCAGATGCTTACATCGGAATAGAATATTTAGATTAAGTAGCATTTGACAATTCGCCCGTATTGGGAATTAAACGAAGAGGCTCGTATTATTTTTTTTCTTAAAAATATAATTTTTACCATCTGGGTTTACCACCAAGTGAAGCTAATACACAAAAATCACAAAACCCGAGGCATATAACTATGAATATTTTGCTCTCGTTAAATACTAGACTATGATCTGGAATATCAGTAACGTCTATGCAGGTCTCTCCCAGATACGTCTGTCTTTATATAACTATATATAGTAGGCTTTACAACAGGCAATACATACATCCGATCAAGTGGTTTTTTTTGCTGTCTTTTAAGTCATAATGTAGATTTGTCAACTATAAAAAATATTCGAACATCTAGATGACCCCAGTTTTGCATTGAGATCTGCCGCTAGACGGGCAATCCTCAGCACGAAACGCAGCGCTTTGAACCCAAATCACTTTACGTATCCGTAAGTTTAGTGGGCAACCACATACACCCTGTACCATCGCCGGGAAAATACTTCGGTTAGATCGTTACGCAAGACAAAGAGAATTATGAACGTGATCCTGGGCACTCACACTTCACGAACCTATTGTATCTACATTGCATCGATGCATCATGAATGTAAAAAGTCTATGTCATTTTTATGTAGAGCGTAACCTGTTACCCATTTAGTCTACACATGATTCTTTCTATGTTATGTTCATTCTTCAAAATATACGTTACTATTGTACCTTTATTGACTATCCTTTACTAGTCCTCAGAGGCATTCTTATCAGTTACTAAGAAATAACGATGTCTTCGCCGTCTCTGGAGAATTGTTCAATGAAAAATGTACATATTAATTCGGTCTACTTTTTTGCTGTACTAATTCAATAAATGTTGTCCTATTTGACCTACCCGCGTCAGCTTCAGTTTCCACAGACTTCGACTGGCTGCATTAAACCTAACCTCTTCTTCCTACTAAAGCTATCAAGGTAACAGCAGGACTTTTTTTTTCTTTCAACTCTACCAAGATACAATGCGACGTGCAACGTTCGCGCACCAGATTAACGGTCGATCGCATTTGGAACCGCATTGTCGTGGCTGGGTTAGTATGGACGAAGGCACAATTTTTCTTTCCGCTAATGTTTATTTACCACAAATCAATAGATCGCAATTGACGTCATACCACCGTATGTTAAATCGTTATCGCCTAGCCATTGCATCTTGTCTGCGAGTACGACGACGTACGGCAGAGTAGATAGTTACAGTTATCAACGTAATCCATCACGTCTTACCTTCCAATGCTACAATAGCCAAGGCACCGGTTTCTACAGTCGTACTGTTGTTATTGAGTACACAAACATATCGTGCGCGAGAATATATTGAAATTGTATTCGTTTCGTGCAATCGCAGCAGTGGACGTTTATATGGTATGACATTTACAATCGTTAACATCATCACCAGATACGTTTTACCTTCGAATTATCGCAGAACGATGATAAAGTCGACGCCGTCTAGATATGAATTGACTCTCGGGGTGGCGGCCAGCGGACAAGCGTCGTTAAAGCTAGGACAAATATATACAAATTCTGCATTGACAGCCGCGACTTGTGTGAAGCCGGGATCATCGGGATCTCAGAGCAGCTAGTGTCAACCGATCTTTGTGCCCGTTATAATTACCGATAGGCATTTCTTAGCGAAGAATGTACATGCACGTGCACATATGTTCCGTATGTAGCAGCAACATAGTGCGTATATAATTAGTGAATCTCCACAATGGCGGTGGCTGGTTAAAACCGTAGCACATGTACCTGTGATATGCGATTGTCCGGACGCAATGGACCTGACTTTTGGGACGACTAAAAAGGCAGGTCTATACGTCTAACTATCGTAGATAGGAATGCAAGACTCGTTCATGGCGGTCATAGGGTTCGTTAAGTCAGTATTTACCACTCAAATATTTTGTGTGGGCGTACGTTGAAGTGGATAGCGCTCAGAGACCCCGTTGCAGAGAAGACTGGTATTGGCAGTGGATATCCTTACTGTCGGACGCCTTAGACTTATATATATATATATATGGCAAATAACAAGACGTATGCCCATTTTAGAATACGTGAGCGCAGTGATTCAACTTATTTCAGATTCTTAATCACTGACTTCGCGTAGCCGTAGAGAAAGCTCCGCGCAAATAAAGGAGAGTCAGTATTCGGCTAGGAACAAATGTATTGGGTTTACACTGCTCTTTCCAGAGTCAGTTATATTATCAGAAGTGATCAGAAGGTCTCAAAAACATCGAGTGTCGAAACGCAAATCCTGGATGAGATTTTTACGCGTCAAGCAATATGCTTCGTGTACTCAGCACGTGGGATTCAGAAGCAGAGCATTAACAAAAAGTATATTTTACGATCTCACTATTTGTAAAAGCATACGTCGTGACACTAAAGTGAGACAATAATAGTTTGGTTCTGTTTCTATAGAACGTTAACTAAATTCATCTCCACGCGAAGGACCAAACGCCTTCGAACAAACTTAAAGGTCTGCAGCTTCGCGCGCGCGCGCGCTCACTTAACAACCCTACTTAGATTTTTTGTCCTGTGCATTGTTGCATTTTGAAGTTGTTTGTACGGCGCCACCTTGAAAACTCTGATGGTGTTAGCTTTGCACAAATTTTCTATATTAAATAAATGGGATGAGGGGTTTACATTATCGAGGCACAAAGGCTGGCTTAGTGAAGTACGAGCGTTTGTACGGCCCTATCAGTCCGTAGCAAGAGTCAATTAATTGGTCGTAGTAATTTCTTTTTTACTCTCTAACTAAATTGTTGAGGCCTAACTTCTCCTGTAAGAGAGCGATAACAATAATAGTTATTATTATTACTTCGTTAGTGACATTGTCATTTGCCTTCTAAGCTAGCGCGGATTTGCGCTCTATAAGAAAAAAAATACATCAGGAAAATGTGTATGACGGCGTCCGGTAGCGGCAAGCGGTCCAGGCAAAAGGCCAATAGCAGTATAATAAGAACAGAAAACACCAGAGATGATATATATATATACATATATATTTTTGCTTGTTGAGTAAGTATTGGCCGTTTTTGAGTCAAAGTGAATATTTTTTCATTTTTGAAAATAATAGGACTAAACTTCCGTGGCTTCTGAAAGAAACATTGTGATTTTTGCGTCCTTCTATCGAAACTAACTTTATTCCATTAAGGATGCTACTGTTATATGGCGCGCATTCATTAAAATTTCCCATCTAAATTGTCTCCATTCTTGTCGGGTAGCTAGCTACATGTGCAGATATGATCTGGCCTTATCAGAAAGAGCACGCTTTTGCTGTTTTAGTTCCGCTCGATTTTTTTTGTGGCTTATTATAGTCTCGATAGAAACTTGAATCAATTATTTTACCAGGCAAGAGCAATTTATGATGCAGGATCCCTTTCCAACCTAGCCAGACAGATAGCATAACCTTCTTTGGAAGTTTGCTACAGACCCTAAGACAAATTCTCCCTTATTTTTTTCATTTGCATATTGTCGTAGGTGATCTGGGTTTCATCACCCGTGATGAACCGCTTTGCAGAAGACTCGACTTCGTTATGTTTGTATAGGTTTCTACGTGCAAAGACGATCGAATAAACTCTTTTGCGTCAATTCATCGCGCAGCGCCCAAACATCGAGGTTTCTTTTGTAACCCGCGTCGTTTAAATCGCTTAAAACTTTAATAAATATATATGAAAGTTTTAATATATATTTACTGTTTCTCTAGCTGGATGGCTTTGAAACTAAATATATCAAGTAATATCGCGTCCGGTCGGTGTTGGTGATGTGCTAAATACGTTGAAATGCCTGTGTCCAGATTTGAGATAGAGCGCTTTAAAAATGAGCGAAATACCCGCTAGATTCGCTATATTTAGCAATTTTATTACGATAAGGCACAAATTTGTGCCGTTTCTGGCCAAGATACGTTGTCGGAAGGCCAAAGATGATTCTGTAACTTTCATTCTGGAAATTTCAATACTCTTCGTAATGATCAATCGATTACGGAAAAAAGTTCGTACAATTATTGTGAAAGTTAATACGGGAGCAGCCATGATATCGCCGACGAACTAGACAATTCCTATTCATTCATCGGCAAACAGTTCCAAACGATACGAAGTAACTTGGTTCCAAAAAGGGCTCGGTGTTTATGAGTTTAAACAAAAAACAACTTACTCGATCGTATTTGCACCTGCGAAGCTCTACAGGAACGACACGAAACAGAGCCATTTTAAAAGCGATTGATTAATCATAGGTAACGAAAAAAGAAAACATGGCGTAATTATGAAAATAAAAAATGTTTCCACATGATCTACAATTTGTGGCAAAGCCCGTCTGACGTCAAGGAAGATGGTCCGCTCTATTTGCTGGAATTGGAAAGGAATCGTGTTATTATTTTATTATTAATTAATTAAGTAGTTATTTATTATTACTATAAGAAGTGTTCCCGCCTGGCAAAACGATTTATTCGCACCTTCACTATTAACAGCAACTAAGATTACATTAACCCATCGGAAAAAAAAAAATGGCCGAAAGTAGAGAATATAAAAGGCGTCATTTGTCACCATGAAAATGTCAAATCATATACGTCCTTGACTACCGCCGTATAGCCCGAATCCAGCACAATCAAACGATCCGTTTTGGTCTTTGCAGAAACCTCCGAATGGTGTTAATTCAGTCTCAATAGGGAAATTCAAAGGCCACTTCCACCCTGGAACCGTAGAAGTTCAACAGTGATGGAACTATGGTATTACTAGACAGATATAGTAGAAGGTCATCATCAGTCAAAATCGTGCATATCTAGTTTCTGGACATTTCGAAATATAAGAAGTGTCTTCTTCAATTTTGGCTTTGAAAAAATCAATGCTCTCTTGACAACAGCAACACGTATGTTTGTGCGTTGTTTTTTTTTTATTGCAGACTGCAGAACGTATAATGAGTCATTGTTAGATCTTCAACAAGCAACACTTCTTCTGAAAGAGTCTACTAATTATTATTTACAACATTACATATTACGGACAAACTGCAATAGTCATCGAAGTACTATCCAAATGGCAGGGGAAGATTTGATCTAATTCTGTTTCATTTAGCTGCTGCTCAATCGCCGGATTTATAACCTACGACTGAACCTAAGTAGTCAAATAAGCTACTTTAGACCGACAAAACAAGGAAACATTCTAGAAATATATTCTATCAGATAATGATAACATTATCAAAAGAGTTTACAAAATATCCTTACAATTACAAACAACTTAGCTAACACAGAGTTGTGGAACGTTTCCTTTTCTTTTCATCGCGTCACTAGGTTTTCGAAAAATTACACCAGAGTAAAATGCTAAAGTTTGCATCGGCCTACACCTAACCTCGGCGATGTTATTAAAATATGGAAATTTCAGAAGAAAATACGCCACCGAGTGTTCTACAACTGGACAGTAAGGAATTTCGGTAGTAAAAATCGTTCGATGTCACAGTCACTCTGCCCACAAGGAGAGGAACAACAGATAAAAAAACAAATCAGATCTTCTTATTCTATGATTCGTTTGTGACTTATAGGTTTGAACGAATCTCGACGCAGGGATTTTCTACAAAATAAGGCTAAATTAGAAATTGAGCAAAGTTCGATGTCGAAGTGTACCTCATTTAATATTAGGCTCTAATATGTGGGTTTGCCCGCTCAATACAACTGAAATATTGCAGCCTTATTAAACTACTGTGTATTTCTTGGTATCTGAAAAAAAAAGAGCTACAATATTCAATGATTTGACCCTGTTCTTGTGCAGCCCAGAGCGTGCTATTGTCCGAAAAACAAATTAGGTCCGTATTTAACACTCGATCAACCGTACGATTTTCGAGAAAGCTCATAGCTTGAAAATTAAACTAAAATGAAATTGTTGTCCTAGGGTGACTATTGTTAGTTTTGAGTGAATTTCAATGCCATTATAAATCTATTATGAGTATCCGTTGTTGAATAAACAGTTTTCTTTATTACTTCTAAAAGCAACCAGCAGCGCAGTCATCTATGGGCCTATTCTTCTGGACGAGCTACAACCACCTCATAGCAAAATATGGTCCCGATAGTCGCAGTACTATATTTTATATAAACAGGTTTTTGTTTGTAGCTACTGTGGACGAGTGTCTGAAGCCCGAATGATTAATATTGCCGATTCTATCTGTCTCCTACTTTTTTTTCTTTTGAAAGCTACGGCTTTTCATTCCTTTCCTCTATTTACCATAATCTACTGTGCCGTTATAGTTGCATCTTGTACAACACCATCTGCAGTTGTGCTTTTCTTATAGCTTTCTTTGCTATCTCGTATTTTCTGCGTAAAGATGAATACCTATTACGTATAATATATAATAATAATAATAATAAATGTGCTCAAGTATCACATTGGCAATATCAGCATGGATTTGTATTCGATTCGGTACTGCATTTTTTTGTTGGTCTCCCTATTGCATCTGTCCGAAGAATGGCTACATTGATTTGGGAGAAAGCATTTTGGAGCGTTTCTTTTTTTCAGCAAATTTCGGCAAGGCGTGCACAGTGACACAGACGAAATACTTTTGGCTTTTATGATTGTGATCATCATTAGTGAGACAGCTCGCCACTGCTACGATAATGAAAATAGGTAAAGATTGCCCTAAAGTTCTGTACTGATCATATGCCGAAGCGGGCTCGCGGTCCTGGACAAGGCCGAATGACCTGAATGTGGCGAAGGCGTTAACGGCGTAGTCGGTGAGTAAGGAGAGATTCGGTCAAGCGACGAACATGTCGAAGTTTCCTGCGCTCCTGATGAAGAATCACTCCCAAGCGATCCTGTCCTGCTAACGGAGCGCAGCTCATAGCGAGGCCTTCCAGTAGCATCGACTAGGCGGTGCTGAATCTCCGATGTAACCGATGGCAGTTCTTTCGTTCGACAGAATACACGGATGTCGGTGCGTACTTCATCGAATTTGTGGAGTTGAGCCGCCTGCCGTAAAGCTTCAGCGGCCGTAGCATTATTCTGCCCCGTTGTGTTCGGTGTAACGAGAATGGGCATGGTTGACGCTGGAGCAAACTGGGGCAAGGTTGTTCCGGCAATGTTACTCAGACACGTGCTGCTTGCCGTATTGTCTATTCTAGAGTCAGACTTGGTATCCCCTGTCATCGTTGTCTGATGCAGAGATGCCTGCATTGTCTGTGGAATCAACGACGCTGTAGGCCGTTCATTGCTGCTGACTTGTATCATATTCTTGATCTGCTTGACAAGGGGCGGCCGTTGACTGTCCGCATCTTGCATGTTGTTTCGCGACTCTGGAGCGCGGCTGTTGTTTGCTGGAGTAAGTCTGGGAGCCTGTAGACCACTGACCTCCCGATTTGCCACAGCAGTAGGTGAGATAATGGCGTTCCTGTTGATGATACTGCTACGGCCGCCTTGCTTGTTCTTCTGATGCTGTATTGTGGGCGCCTGTAGCCTTATGGCTGTTGGCACCGGCGTTGGTGTTGCTGGGGTCGAAATATAGCCATTGTTGCCCATCCCTTTGTGATCGGGTTGACTGGTGTTGCTGTTGGTGTTGGGGGTGTTGTTGTCGACAGCGGCTGTAGGTGAGATAAGCAGTGAGGAACTGTCAGCGATGTCGTCCTCGCTGTATGTCGAGGAGTCGCTGGAGGCCAGATCCATGTCCTCAGGATCGGCAAGTTCTGCTACGGTGTGGTTCATGTCAAGAGAATCGTCGCTCCCTCCACAGATACTCTTGTTTACTATATCAGCCTTTTTGCAGCTTTGTGCACTGTCTTTGCTGATATCGTTAGTATTCACTGTGCTTGCATCCTTTGCTGCTCGCTGTGATTGTCGTCTCGAGAAGCGTTGTGAGGGTCGCCTCTCGAATTGAACCGCGCGACGAGGTCGGGCCCGAGCAGTTGCCTGGAATTCCGTTTTGCCGGAGTAACGGAACCGCGAACCCATTCGAAATAAATTCTGCTTCAGTGCCGATTGCTGTGGAGGCGCTTTTAGGCGGAAGAAGGTGTGATGTTCGATGGCGCATTTCCACAAATGCTTAGCAGCTTTCGGGTTGAACAGGCGAAATACAAAAGTATGCTCTTGTTCGTGTCCGTCATCATCATCTTCGACAACGACTAGAGTGAGCTTTTTACTTTTGAACTCAAGCCGAGTGATCTTTGGCCAGAAAAACAGACCAATCTTGGTCTTACCTTCGAACACAAGTATGCCTGTAGGCGTCAGGCCCAGCGAGTAGCTATAGCCATCCTTGCCGAGCACAGTGTGCATGTCCACCCCGTATAGCTCGAGCCACTTCGCCTTACTCAAATAGCTAAGCTCAGCTTGAGCAGGTGTTTGACCACGAAGCCGGCCAAAGGCTGCAAGTATGTCGAGTTCCATCTGCTCGCTCTGCTCAGGACAGAAACGAAACTCTGAAATAAATTCAGCCGTGTGCGTTTTAACCTCGTAGTCACCCAGCTCTGATTGCAAGGCAAAGCCTGCCAGCTCTACCATCACGTCGTATGGACAGGGCAGTCTACCGTGCAGGACATCCTGTTTGAGCTGAAGGAAGAACAAATACCTCGTAAGCTCTTCACGGAGCAACGTCGGTTCTGGTGAATAGAACTTCACGCGCATATGGAACGTGTATGGTGGACCAACTGTGTGCTGCTTTCGCACCCCTTTCGTTGGATCGAGCCAATGTTGGATGCTGAACGCATCGATGAACTGTAAGCCGAAATAGTCCTTTTCGACCAGGTCAATATTGTAGAATGTTTGTTCAAGCAAAGTTTCCCCAAGCGCCTTCTTCGGTATCTCGATGGCAAGATCAGTTCCATCGAGTAGGATGATTTTGCACAGCAGGTAATGGCCAGTGTCCATTTGTGGCGTTGTGCTCTGCGTGTCAGCTGCCTTCGACCAACGTTTACTAATGTATCGTAGCATATTTCTGCTCATTCTATTGTTTCTACCCAGTCATTTGTAAATTAACACCATCTGGTTGTACTGAAGAGTATATGGCCGACACTTTAAGGTCGTAATTATTCGCATTGCTATCCTTGTCACACACTTTTAAAAATAAGCCAATTTATCCGCTTATTATTTAGCTTTTTACAGCATACTCACATTTAATCCTACTATATATATATATATATATCCACACGGTTTATATCCACGATATGTAGCACGGAGGCGCTAGTCAATGCTACACTCCACAATGGAGCCAGAATATCACGTCTCGTTGTCTGTTATTGGTCAATGCGGCACCCAGTGAGGACACACATGTCCCTTCAATCCGATCTACACTGAAAAAGAGACCGCCGCTACTGTTTCTTAATATAAGAATACCGTCAGTACGCGAACAAGAATAAAGATAATAATAGTAATAGTAATAACAATAACGGTAATTACTTGCTAGAGGTTATTACTAGGAGTTTTCCTCGTGGTAATCCTGCACTGCCACTGCTGCTGCTGGTAGATTGCCGTCAACAACGGAAATATTAATACAACATCTTCAGTAGCAGTTAGACGTCTGTAACTTGCCAATGTCGCCGCCATCCTCTCATTCCAAGTTTTTGTCACTGCTTCACCTAGCGTAACCACCTATCCTTTCGCGGCCTCTATATCAGACTTCTCAGTTATTTATTTTTTTCATCCACACTTTTGCGGAGCAATTGTATGACAGAGACAACACAGAGATCCGTCTCTGAACTGACATCTATATGTCACTGGTCCTGTTGCTTCCCTTTCTCTCCAGTGGGACTCGAGCAGAGTCCCTAACGGATCCTTCTGTTAAACCTAGCTTGTGACCTATTCTGGCTGCTCGTTTCGTACAGCAAAACCACACATGCACGTTCAGGGACCAAACGATGACAGGCCGGCTATGGAAATGGTGTCCAGATGAGCCTATTATTGCCTTTTCTGCCGCTGTCTTTTTAAGGCTAATGCTCTTTGCGCTGTGTCGCACAGGTCCCGCTGTCGTAGCAGTGGTTGTTGTGGATCTACCTTTTTGCCGTATCCTGCCTCAGGCCGGTCTCTTTTCCTCAGAGGCTCATTTGGCGCTTGAAGCGTCCCCTATGCGTTCAGCTCTACTTCTGATGGTAAGAGGTCGAACGATGATTCCGTTTACGGTATCCAAGGCGCTATCCTTCACCGCGGAAATCGTGTCGTAGACGGTGGTTGTAGTGGGCAAAAAATCCAAACAGCGCAACGTTCTCCTCTGCAAGAAATCTCTGTCTCTCAAACAGACAGAAGCAGAGAGCGACGGAGACTCACTTACTACTCTTACGTCGAATTGCGGTTAGTACACGCGATTGATCGAACGGCCGGCCGACCGATCGACAGACAAACAGGAACGCAACTGAGTAAATGAGCGCTGTAGATATTGTGCGCGTATTAGACAGCCAAATCTTCCGTTGTATAACGTCAGCTTTGTGTTGGCCTATTGCTGACGCTGCGGCCGGGGCTCGCTTTGACGCTATTACGAAGACTGTAACTACCGGTAATCTTCGGCAGCTTTGAGTATGGTGCTGTTACTGATGATACCACTTTTGTCTGGCTGCTTATCGATAACTAATCCCGTGCTATTATTGTCAGTCGTGTACATATAATACGCGACTGGATGGGGCTCCAAACGCTGCTGCTGGTATAGCAAGCTTGTAGCTGGGATGGCGAGGTAAATAAAATAGTGTCAAACTGACTGTTTGTCTGGCTCGCCGTCCATGTGATTGGTTCAGTGCAGGAATGAACAGAACTTTGTAGGGAGGGCTGAATAACTAAGTTACTAGCGACAGGCTACGAAAATGATTGCCCTCCATCACCCAAACGCACTAATGTAGCACTCACCAACTACCGAACGCCAGTGATCCGCCGCCGGCTGTCGAAGGGCGACGACATTTCGTCGATCGGTGTGGACAAGAGCAGCAACTTATAACCAGAAAGGGCCGTATAACGGCGTAAGAGAGGGTGGAAATTGCTTGCGCACTCACTCACTCACTGTCGTTGTTTCGCCTATTGCAGCTACCATTAATACAACCAGTACTGCTGCTCTTGGTGATACGCAAACATACGCACACGGGCACGTATTACGTACCGGGAGGCGCGCTGCAACAGCAAATTCCCATAACGACTCCAGCTAACACTATCGACTGCTGCAGCTGGTAGCAGCTCTCGGTAGACTGCCTCGTGTTCCGCCTGACCCGTGCGGGGCCGAACGTTTGGCAGGTAGAAATACACACTGAACCACACACAGAAACATAAACAACAGATGCATGGATCGACGGTGAGAAGGACGAACTAGGCCCAGCTGACATTCATCCTCTAGACCAGCGGAACGTTCAAGCACTGACGATCGCAGTAACGGTGGCCGTCTGCGACGCGCCAACCACAGTTAGTCGCAAGATTTGGGGATCAGCCACGAAGAAGGACGGTAAAGAAGCGACAGCCAGCGCACAGAAAAGCAACTGTCTGGTTAATCGGTGGCAGAATCGTTGCATGAAGAGCTGAAGGAACTTGAGCAAGGAGCGCCCGCTAAACACTGACCCAGTAGCTGGCCAAACGACTGACCAGCTGAATTACCACTTAATAATGCAACGCACGTTTACAGTGCGTAGTAATCTTTCTCACGAATCCAAATTTGGTCTATTGTTCAATTACAAATGATGTTCTAGTACTGAGAAATAGAACTAATTCTGCTAACTTTTCAGCACTGCAATATTACTGTTTATACCGGCGATTTACGGGAAAAGTCTCCCACAGTTATTGCGTCCGTTTTTTAAAAGTCACAAACAGTTAGTACAGAGCCGTTGAAATAACAACTAGCAATAAAAATTAAGCTGAAACAAATGCCGAGCTAAACGCTGACCCACTAATCCACCTGGCGGCGGCCACTGCACACACCTGTTAGCGATTCTTGTTTGTAAAGAATATATCTATATAGAATATTGCGAGTAGCGACAAGTGTGAAAATAGCAAGAGATGGTTATATCCCTAATGATTACCTTGAAATGCAAGGTATTTGTGGGTTTACAGACGTCTCGACACGATCGTAAAGGCGTGACTGGCCGATTTTGACGTGTGCTTAGGTTGCAATAGTGAACGCCGTATGAACCCTTGACCGCTCGTCCTAAGCCAAACAGCTTTTACCTATATGTATCCATGAAATAAGATTGTACCTATGGGGGTACGGGTGTTTTTGGGGGAGAAGGAGCAAGTGATTCTAAAAATCGCCATGCAATAATTCCCGCTATGAAAAAAGCACGTACGAATAGACTATCCGAACGAAGTAGAGTAACAAAATGGATAATAGATAACAATAAAACCCGGATAGTAAATTAGACGCAGGAACACGTGGAGTCGAAGGCAAGCATTCTCAAATGGTTGTTTACGATTTCTTCGTAGTAGTAATCATTCGTTATGTCTATTTCCCTTAGTTACTTGGCAGAATATCAATCTAAATATAGCTGATATTCTAGGCCATTACCGATGAGGCAATCGTACCCCTCACAGCCCATCAAATGCAAACTGTCCACCGACTAAAAACTGCTTCCGTGCTAGAGGTTTATCAGATTGCTTACGTTAACCTTATTCAGCTTCGTAATGACGGCGAGTCTGTTTACTTTCTATGATAAGTTATCCTATTTCGCAACATGACATCCTGCCATGAAATTTTTTTGTATGTGCTGCTCAGTGGGTTTTGCGTACGGAAACGATTGCAGTATTCGATTCTGTTTATATTCTTCGTTCGGAAAGGGTCGGAGCGTAGGAGTCTGGAGGAATTTGGCCCCATTATCATAGAAACTGGGCGTTGGCGCGTCAAACATGATGTTGATGAACAGCAACAAAAGGAGTGATGACAAAAAAAGGACTGTCGCATCGCTAGTTAGCATCGATACCAGAAAAATTGCCCTTGATAATCTTTAAATTTGCACCATTTTGCATAGCTCAAGAGAAGCTTCAGCGTAAATCTTTTTCACGTAGGTCACAAGCATTGCGTCTGCACAAGTTAAACTAGAAACAGGTAGAAAAAAGCTGTTCCTTATAGAAGACTGTATGCTTGAAGAGACAAATACAGTAAACAAGTAGCTTAACTTTCCTTCTAATCGGATGGCTCAAAACTGCAAAGTTTTTATTGAGATTTTCTTTTTAATAAAGCGAAGATTTTTCGGAGCCTAGCAGTCATTTTTTCTTGTGGTTTTTTAGGGTTCATCTTGTAATCACAGGTCTCAGTATGTGAAAAAAAGGCCACAGAAACTACCTTCAGGACCGATCTAAAATTGTCTATAAAGTTTTTTCTGTGCCGCTCAATTTAAGTGAATTTTCAAACGATAATAGCATGTGTCGCAGCATATTTTTTACTCTACCATAATATTTGGAATGGTTGCTATTTCTTTGAACAACAACCTCTTTCAATCAAGAACAGAGTTGCTCCTTGTAGATTCTGGGTCTAACACTACTTCCTATCCATGTTTTGCCCGATGTTTTCCGTATTTTGAAGTATTCGAAAGCTCTTTATCCTATATTTTGCAACTACTTGTACCTTGCAGTCAAGATGGGTACAACCTGCAAGCGGTTGTTATCCTTTGCATCTGTGGCACTTCGCTGTAAATATTTCAGCTGTACCCTCCTCACGTAAATTAACTTAATCTTGAAGTTCACATAATTTGTGCCAGCCATGGTGCCCACACCGGAATCTCAGGTAATTAATATCTCTAAAGCAATTGACCATTGACGATAGCTGGCGTTATAGTAAATACATGCGAAAGAGATGGTCGTAAACGTTCTTAAACCCCGAAATTTTTGTTACACTAGATGTTCGATAAAGCGCCGCGTAAGTCATTTCCTAACCTAGGCGGACGATAAAGCTGCCCGTCTACGTCGTATTCCAGCAAAGTTATCATTGAAGTTACTTGTTCATGCCCAACCCCATTTTTTTTCCATATTGTTATGTGGATAATTGTCGATTCTTATCGCGCCTTGAGGACAATAAGCACCTAGTTGGTGTTTCTTCGGATAAGGACTACAAGGGAAGTTTACGACGCGCAGTGGTGATGATGGCAACGTGTTTGTCTAGTGAACTAAGGAAGTTATTGAGATTCGAAACCGATTGTGAGCACACTTCATTTCAGGTCGGAAGCCGCGAGCCATCAGAGTCATTGATTAACCGTAGCGGGCATAAAATTCACTTCAATATATAGGCCTTCAGAAACAATACGTTAGTTCCACACTTCACCTTAATGTAATATTGCATAAAGGTGTCAGCTAAGGTCAACCTTGCGCTTGGCCAGTTGTCCTCATTACAAATTTTCACTAAGATTTTCTTAATTTAATTGAACCTCACGAACCAAGAGCTTTCGTCTACTGTATGTGTATTAGTCCATATCGATCCTATTGTTCTATGTTGAAATACATAACTCAAAATAAATAAATAAATACATAACATGTGGCTGTGCGTATATATAGCGTTCACGCTGTTCGACAGTGGACACGCATATTTGGACCTTTCGAGAAAGGAACGTAACTTGACGTATTATTGAAGTTGCTAGATGAAATGTTTTTGACATATCACACACAGATATTAAATACCAAAACGATCTTACGCTTGGTGGCATTACCGCTTCTGCTGGTGTCTATCTGTTAGATGATTGTGTGATAGTAATGAAATGCTTTGAATGGGCCGCGTTTTTTCGGGCAGTTTCATACGTTCCGTTAGTAGCTATAGCAGTTCCGCGTACTGGTTTCTATACGTATATGATCGTTACCTTTTGCTAACATGCTTAGTCTTAAACTAATTGAATTACCTAAGCCGTCATTGGTTGTGCATAGATACGTTGTACGAGTTTTTTTAGGATAATAACATTAGATGTCCAAGCCGTATCATTCGGAGTCACCGAAAATCGCCATGGCGCAGCTGCTGATCATCGGAGCGCACAAAGCGTATAGCTCGAGTTGGGTTTGTTTGCTAGATTTTGTGGTTTTCAGTTGACGTCTGCCCAGCTATACAGAACCCGTTTACAGTAAAACGTGTCTCCATTTTCGTTACCTTACACAGCATCGAACCCTAATTACAGAAGAATGGATGGTTAATGGTGACCATGTTACTTGAATCTCTATGACGCGATTATATAAACATCGTTAATGTATCCGGCCTGTGTATTAGTAGCATTGCAAAGCTTCAATGTCTATCGTTAAGATGAAATTCAAAGAATCCGTTGGGATAGAACACAATGGTACGATGCCTGCCGACCGGGATTCGGAGAAATGGCAGAAAATGTTTATCCGAAAGCAAACTAATGCTTTGTTTTATACTCAGCACCGAGCCAACTCAACGGCAGTGAGGAAACCTAGAATCACAAATACCTGCCCTTGGTCAGAGTATTTTATTTTTTTAAATACCTATTAATTTTCTTCGTAAACACCAACTTTATCTAAACATTGATCGTACTTCAATGTGACTATGATCCTGAGTTCCGCCCCTAATAGAGAACGCCAAAAAATTAGCTTTGTACTGAGCTACTGTTTTAAGGCCGTGTGCTGTTTATTTATCCACTTTCGTTTTGACTTTTCAATATGTCTTCATCCACCGTAACAGCATAACTCTATGACCGAATTCGATGGATCAATCGCTCATATTAGCCGCCGGTATCGGTAAGCCCATCCAGCCAAGGCAATAGCTTTAATGAATCGCTATCGAACGAGGACTGAGCGAGCACAATTCGATCTTGGTCGTAGTAATCCTCATGCATTACTCTTCGCGCTCTATCTATTTCAATCGATCGAAATAGACACTCGTCATGGTTGATAGAGACATTCCTGTCCGTCAATTTTTGTACCGCAATGAAAGGTACGGTATTCGATAGCAATTGCTTCGTGCTGTCACGGCAGACTAGATAGGGACTAACAATGAACCTTCGACAAGCAGACCAAGTCGGTCGTCATCATGTACTTAATGGCGCTCGTAAGTGTTTGTTTCTGTAGAAGATGGGCCAATAAAAAAAAAAATGAGCATTTTTCATCAACAATTCACTATTAATAAAGGACTTTTCTAGGCTACGAATTTGCCCGAACTACTATTGACTCGTTTATTCAACTTCAATGTAGTTATAAGGTTAGAGAGCTAGTCGATTTCTGGCCGAGGTCTTAGGGAAGCTTATCCTAACAGCAATCGAACTTGAACAAAGCTAGCCCAGGCACGACTTTTCAGCCTCGGCCTACTGGTTGACTTTGTTCCCGAGTCACCGATAGGCCATTGGCCGAGGTTGAATAGATTTACGTGCCCGATCGAAAGCAAAGTCCATTGTTCCGTCGGGCATCATCAGAGGTAACGAAGGTACTGAAGACTACCAACATTTACCAGGCTGCTGTTACCAAAGTGTATTGCCGGAATGCTTAATAAAACGAATCATTGCAATGTCACAGTTATGCATCATATTGAATTTAACCGTACACTACTTTGCTATCATTACGCAAAGATAAACGGTTATTGTGAAAAATTTCTGACACATCAATTTACTATCTATCCAAAGAGAATAATAATTAAGTTATTACACAAATTATAGGTCGACAAACGACAAAAATAACAAATCACCGTCAGTCAGAGGATCTATATAAAGTCACCTTCTTACTAAGTAAGGATCGAAATGGTTACCGCAGATGTATCCACCGATACGATCGCCCGTTGACTATTTGACCTCCGGCCACGACTTCTGTAGATGTGTACGAACAGCTATAGTAGTAATGGTAGAGAAAATGCGGAAAAATCAATAAAAAAAACAAAAAAAAAAAGCACACATTTTAATAGCAATTTACTACATCAGACATTATTTCTTTAGAGGCTGGCCGAACCATCATACGATTGTTTCGATCATCGTGTGCGTATACCTTCATCCCGCTAACGTCCGCCGACTAGTAACAGGCTATTGGGTAAAATCAGTGGACTTGTACGAGGCAAGACATCGACCGTCGAAAAAACGCGTGACATTTTCACCAACTCCTTAAGCTGCTAACTTCTGACGTGCCAGATACTACAGATGTCATTAGCCATAGTCAGAAGAATTGTAATTAGCTTCTGTAATGGGGTATGGCTTAGTTTCAAGTGCGCGACTCTACAAAGCGTCGTCGCTCATAAAGGCGCGTTATTTTGAATCTTGGTCAAAGTTTCACATAAATGAACCCCGCTGATAGGGTCGAAAGAGTCCGATCGTCGAGTCACGATTTTCATCGGCATAAAATTTAGTCGATGTTTCTGCAATACCGATACTGAATAGATATGGTGAAATGTTGGTATTCGGATAATAGTAGCATCAACAGAAACGGAAAAAAAGGTACGATGAGCATAAGAAAATGAAAAGTCATAACAATATGGCGTCTAGAACAAAGGCGGTAACAGCATACAGACCCATCGAATATGTACCAAACATAGAGAATATGCGATTTACCGATTCAGTTTAACACCCAAGACCTACATGAACGGAACTGCTCAAACACTCAGACACAGTCATTTCGTAGAGCTGACGGTGAAGATGATCAGTCATAAACATTATTGCTCCGTCACAGCGTGACGAATTGCCCCTTTTCGTAAAGCAGCTTGAACCAACCGGCCTTGCCTTTAGCTAATGCTATTCAAGGCCATTTAGGTTTGTATAATAGTTAGAGCGTCAAACAGGTAGTTAGTGAGGCCAAGGTAAGTTATAAACTACTATAGTTTTGTTTGAAATATTATTCTCTTTCGGAGCGAAATTATCATGAAGTGGACCTTTAATTCGACACATGTGTGTTTACACAAGCAGGAAAGCGCGTCTATATTTATTAGTAATTAAATATGAGCTTTTATCTCGACCCCAGAAGCGGCCTGTTACGAGACAAAGAAGCCATGGATTTTAGCAGGCGGCATGACTGCTGAGTGTAAAGGCATAGCCAAAAACGATCGACATAGCTCCAAGCGCTCGAGAACACCGTTTGGAACACAACGTTTACTGCCGCAGATCAGTACGTCGAGGACTAATTACTGGATAGCTCTGTTCGGCTAGAATCAGCGTCTATGGATCAATTTTAGATTCCTTCGTAATATACGAATCAATTAGGTACCGGCTCAAACCATAGGTCGTGTTTTACCCACATTAAGTTTACGAGTATACGATATAATCGCAAAATACTATATATTTCCGTTAAGCGATCAAAGGACCGGTCAAGCATTGTAGCCTGTCACAGCTAAAACACTTACGCCGCTAAATTAAAGCCTGATAATGTCTTAGGCCAATCTACTAATCAAGGACTATCGTTTTGGCCATTATCTCCATCCCTGACCGGCGTCGTGCAGACATTGTAAAGCGATCAGTTGAAAAATAAACCGATTGTTGTCCGTTGCTTACCACGGTCTTATCTAGTAACTATTAACTTAGCCCTTGACATCGTAAGTTAAATGATCGAGAGATCATATCCACGAGATTGTGGCTAATCGATCACGATTATTTCTTCCTTCGAAATTTTTCTATGGAAATATTATAATAGTAGACAATAGCTTTTTCGGATATCAAACAGGGAATTTATGAAAGTAGCTTTACTTACGTGATGCACAAACATGAGGTTCGACTGTATTTAACGCCTTGATAAATTTTCGCTGTCAAAAGTATAGTTGGATAAAGTTACTAACGTTTTATGATCTGTGCGACTGTGAGATGAAGACTGACACAGTGACAGATACGTGGACAGGCTTTTGCTTACAACTAACTAAAACTATACACAAAACTCGTGCTGCTTTGGTTCGACTTGATCTAAATGTAAATAGCAAATCTGTGATATTTGAATTAAATGCTATCAGAACTAAATGTATGTTATACCTAAGTTAAAGTTTCCATTATTTGGATTCAGATTAAAAGGTGTATTTTTATATTCGCTTCCAGCGTTAAGTTTTCCTCTAGGCCGATTTATGTGCACTTAAAATTGGAATCAAGGGCGTTGCCGCTACGTCATTGTGGCGAGATTGGTAATATCTGGCGAAAGACAAATTTAAACGGGAGTGTATATGCTTGCAATAAGCAAATACATAATTTTTTTCCAGTTTAAGTTTGTAGGTTTAGCTGAATATATATCGTGAAGTTACCGATGTGTACACGAGAGACACGTCGCACGCGCGAATCCTATGTTAGTGGCCAAACATGTAGGCAACAGCGAGGCAAAGCTTCAGGAGCTATTCTCAGGAGAGCCAAATGCAGATTATAACCTCTGCACCCGAACTTAACGTAACGGATTTAAGTAATTGGCCCCCTGTCCTACTGTTTGCCCCTGCCTTGGGGAAACTAGAGACCACTTTATTTAGGCGAGAAGTATCTGCATTCATTGCACTGAATTGCTACTAGTTTTCTTCCGCCTTTACTCTGTTCGCTTTTTAAGTCATGTGTATTGCCTGGATGTTTTTGGCATTTCAGCTGAATAATCCGTTATTTAGAAATAGACTCATACCTCTTCCGTTTACTGGACATACAACATTTCGTATTATCTATAACAAACATAACCATGAGCTACTGGCCCGGATGTCCAACGCCGGAACGCACCGGTGAGGTTAGCGTCCTTTTTAGTAGTGTGCTTCTCATACTGAACACGACTAGCAGATACGCATTGATTTCAAATGTGAATCGCACCCACGGCTAGAGCTACAGTACACGCCTAGGAGCATCTTCTGTATCCTATCCTATGCCAATACTGTGCGTCTTGTTAAAAGTTAAAGAAACTCAAGCGACTGGGGGATTTTACTGTAGGCTGGTCCCTAAGTTATTGCTGTTTTTCTAACGATCACATAAACAAGCTGGGTATCAGTTTTGGCTATGTTAGACTACGCCAAAAAGTGGCCTTCAGCGTCTGCAGTAACAGTATCTAAACTGAACGTTCATGCATTAAATATCAATAAAAGCTATGCGCGACAATTATATGCATGCATATTTCAATTTGACATGAATTACCATTTGTCCTTGCGGTACCATTCGGCATTTCTACGTGCCGCAGTGAGGCAACAGCACGACTTCGTTTATGTCAGGAATGGCACATATCCCTCGAGGTTCTTCGATTTGCCTTGCGCTCATTGTTTCAGATCTATTCTTAAACCTCCGCCAATCCCAGCCTCGATTTGGTCACCTTGCCACCCAGCCAGCCCTTCGCCCCATTGCCACTTCGGGACAATTCATTTGAATCCCTAGCGGCTACTCTGTTTCGCTATAGGTTCACCATTTTATCCCTTACCGTTGTACTCCCAATGCGCGTACGCGGGTTTTTTTTCTTTCTCTTCTCCAGCATCTTTACCAACTACCTATCTTGTCTTCTCTCCGTACTGCCTCGAATCGCCGCTTTCATCGAAATTTCGGGGGTCTTACCCTTGATTGCACGGTATCCAAACCTATCACAAGGCCCAGTTTACCCTGGCCAGAGTTCCAGCCATCGACCTCTTTTCCCATAACGCCTGCTTCCGTAGCTGGTATCGGTAGCAGGTTCAGCAGGGCTGGTCATTCAGTAGATGCTATGGCACCATGTAGTTCACTTCGACCTAACAGCGTCTATTGGTCGCTCTCATTGTTCTTGTTGCCTTGCTTTTTCTACCACCCTACTGCTCAGCACGACACGCAACTGAACTTCCCAACTGCGACCACAAATCACATTGCAATTACTTGACTTCCCGCACTAGCTCGTTCCCCCGTGAACGGATCCCGGGCGCTTCGGCAGCGCCCTTTCAGATCGCACACCTCTCCGCCTGTCCCTTTGGCTTGTACCTCTTCTGTTCAGCCTTAGCTCCCACAACTCTCGCCGGAGTCTGCGGGTGTTGTCGACCGACTCCAGCGATTCCGGTGTTCTCCTACAGCAAGAAAGTAAGTGTTACGCTGTCACTCCTCGCAATTTCCCTCCTTAAGGCTGCCGCTCGCGCCACCCATCTGTGCTCACCAGGAACAAGTCCAAATAGCTTTAATGCCAGCGCGTTCTCCTGAAGGTATCTGGATTCCGAGCACTAGTGAGACATCGAAGGCGCGTCCAAGCGGACACGATCAAATACTTATTTTTTTATTTGAAATTTGGTTTCTAGCAAAATTGTTTAAACTAGATTCGAGCAACGATTGGCTTGCTAGTTTTTGCATCTCGACGTTGGAGGAGAATCAACGCTGCTGCCTACCTTTGAGGTAAAGATTTTTTGAGATGTTGCGTGCCATGATGTACAACCAAAACAGATATAACCCTGGTCCTTTTCTGTCCATAAATGCTGTCCTTCGCATCACCGGCGATATCGAAAGGATGATTAAACCAGTTTCGTAACGAAGCTTCTCATGTCAATGCTAGATATGACCACTGATCGAAAGTAGGGTAACTCAACATAATTTATATGAATAAACAAGCAAAAGAACCGCCTTCATTATTTTTATTATTCCTTTTCTTCCTGATAAACAAAAATCCTTTGCGAATATTACCCTTTCCTAATTTATGTTATTATATATGCCAACTAAACATACGAGAATTGTTTAGGTGGAGCCATCTAGTCGAAGAACTTATAGATAAAATACGCAAAATTTGACAAGAAGTTACATCAGATCGTTAGTTATCTATCACTGTTAGCTGACTGCCAGCAGAGCAAATCGTACTTAGAGATTAAATAAGAAATATATCGTTTGATGCAGAAAATTAATGTGCGGTGATCACGCTTATGTACGTTATAGGCCAAAACGTTAGATTTCATTGAAAATTGGTGAAAATTTCAGACACACAAATCCTCACCGAAACGACCGCATGTGGCGCGTTTAATTCGAAACCAGACACTAAGAGGCTGAAGGCCACAGAGAAGACAACTATACCTCGGTAGTACGTTATTGCAGTTGTCGAAGCGTCACACAGATGAGACAATGCTCTCCCTTCAACTCGATATAGGATCTCTCGAACCACCTGTTATTATACTATAATGAAAAATCTAAAGATAAAAAAGAAAAGGAAAAATAGGCTTCTCGCAAACCGAGACGTGAACATATGGAAACACATTTATTCAACAGATAATCTAACCTAACCCGATTAAAATACACCATTGTTGTAGCCGAGATATTTATGTGATCATAGCAAGTCATTCTTCAGCTTGAGGTCATGAAGAGGTGTGCGATCGTTAACCGCTTGACCCGAACAATTGCTTCATTTCGTTTTCTCTGTCCAGTGTTTCCAGCCGTATCTGTTAAGTTTCACCCACCTAAGTAATTGTTAATTTTAAACATTAAACAATAACTTCGATTCCAAACATATTATCTTTTGATGGCTCTTAATCAGTATAGACCCATAGATAACCCATAATATATTTTTTCTTAATTTCCTTGTTATTAGTGCGTAGCTTAAAATTACACGTTAAAATTATGCTCGAAATTATGTATGTCAAAGATTTTTATCTTATATCCAACATCTATTTAAAATTATATAGATGTAGGCCGGAAATCTAGCCGAAACATGTGCTCGAGTAAGGAAACGGACAAGTAAGATCGTTTGCGCTTATGTGATGTTCTCCTAAGAAGCCTCATAATCAATGGCGACTGATTTCAATCCAATCTGTCCAAGACTTGCTGTACCGACGGGAAGCTGCCGCTGTTTTTAGGCTGCCATCTAGGACTTACCTCGTCTTCACTGTTTTGAGCCTCCCTGATCTTGGCTAACTCGTTGTCATCAAGTGATATAGGGCAGGCAGTAGTTTGGCGGCAGATCGTCGTCGTCGTATAATAGCTTGAACGACGATGTATTCTCATTCAATGTTGTCTGTGGTGTGTAGTTTACGCTGGTGTATTCGCCAGCAGACGCTGACCGAGCTAAGCTACAAAATAGCAGCTTTTATGATTAGGTGGGAGGCTGTGACAGAAGCTACAACTACCCTTATTTTTCCCCCACTGTCCCCCAAACACCTTCTTCGGAGGTTGCTGCCTTCTCTATCGTGTGCTCTTTACCTACTTCTCCTGTGAAAGTCGTTTTAGTCTATGCCAGAGTGTATGAATGGGTATGTGTATGTATGTGTGTGTGCATGCGCGCGCGTATGTCTGCCCACGTCTGTCGTACATACCTACTATATGCCCACAAGCACAGCAGCTGACGCTGTGTTGTCCTTAGCTACTGCAAGAAGAGAAGAAAACTTAGAACTTGGATCTAAGCACCCAGAGACGATGTATCTGATGATGGGTATTAGTCTGCAGCAGGGATTGGAAAATCGGCGTGAGGAGAAGTGGTGAACTGAGGCCGTGGAGGTGGTATCGTATTAATAGTTTCGAGCGAACCGACACATACATATATCCGGCGTATTGCCTCCCTGCTTGCTTACGAGCTTTTGCCTAGTTGTACTAACAACAACAACAGCAGCACCGGCGCCTGTACCCCCGAACGCGACAAAACGGCCGTGATATAGCAATCAATGGGTGTCGACCAGGAGGACCGCGTCGACAGCAATGTGTAACAGAAGATTCGATTAAAGTATTGGATTTGTGGGCGGGCAGAGAGGGGATCCCCTGCCGATGTGAATGTAGGTAACTGCTGGAGGTGTTAAGGGGCTGTGAAGGACGAAGATTTGGGGAGATCTTGCGAAGTTGGCGTAAGGGATAACGGAGCAAGGGGGAATGGAATCGGAGAGAGTGAGCCCAACAGCAGCTTACAAAGCGCGAACGAGCTGTTCGTCCTCATAAACAGCATCTCGTCTCCTGCTTCGATGTTGTCGTCATTTGTTGTCGTAGCGCGTTTCCAGTAGTGCACTTAGGATATTGCCTCTTATTGCCTTCTTGTGCGATTCGGTTTTCATGGGTGTGCCTCCATTGCACCGTATAGTAGCTGGCCTTATTCTCTTTCCGTATCACTCCCTTCCATTGGAAGAATGGATATTCAGAGGAAATCGAATCCGTTGGGTATGCGAGTCCGTTGGGGAGCTGTCGTCTTGGCGCTGTCGGGGTGCTACTATGGACACAGCAACCGAGTGTGCACGGTGGCTAACTGAATGGCGATCGTTGATGGGGATGTGGTAATTTTCTTACCTCATGGACAACGGACAAAGTCAGACCACGAACTACGTGGCAGCAATAGTATTCAGTGCTTATCCTGGTTAAGGAAATAAAAGACTTCTTTGATTATAGAAGGGACTATGTGAAGCTTGTGTTTGGTGGTGGTATGCCACCCGAAGAAGGTGTGCAGTCTAAATAAAAAGATGTTTACATTTGTCATTGACGAAGATGCGCTGCAGCGACACGGACCTGCTAATCTGAAAAAAATGCGCGCGTTTTGCCACATTTTCTCGATTGACAGGGTCGGCTCTTTAGAATCAAGATGTAAGTTGGTTTATATGGTGTCTGGACCCGCGGCAGCTTATTAGAGCTTTACAAACCCGGAATCTGATACGCGTCGTCGTCTACAAACTAATGCGATTAACAAAACGTTGTTAATCGCTATTAGTTTGTTAATTAATAATTACCTACAGGCTACAGAAAGACGCAGCTGGGTCTGCTATAAAATTATACCTTAACAAAACGATGCCCTTGTTTCCGCGACAGTAAAAAGTCAGGTCCAACACAACAACGAATTGAGAATTTCCGACCGAAGCTTCTAACTAAATTAGTCAGATAAACTGACACAGCTGTAAAAAAACGACAAAATATCTTCTTGTATACATACATCAATGAAGAATTACAGATGTGTGCGTGTGTGCAGGCGCTCGATCTTTGAAACTAATAACGACAGGTGTAGAATAACCGACCGTTTTTGCAAGTTAGCCCTTCGTATTTATCAACAATAACCCAAATGCTCGCTAAAAACCTTTTCCGATATCTGTTTTTAACAAATGAATACCATCTCTTTAAGATACTCATGTCTCCAACGATTACCAATAACACAACTTTTGTAAATGCCATTGTACTAGGACTAAAAATGTATACAATCATGGTTGTCTTTTACGATAATTTTTTTTGTACGTTATACTTATGTCGGTTGCACGCTGATGGCTGACTTTGATTTATCGTTGCAATAAAGAAGAATGGATGATCGATTGTGACACCCGAATTAATTAAAAGCCCCATCCCTAATATGCTAAAGTAGCTGCGATTATGTAGACATTTTAGTATGTAATAAACTGAATATTTCTAGAATTACACGTTCCTTTGTTGCCCCTGCTTTCCACAGTAGAGCGATTGGGGTCAGTGGACACAAACGACGACCAAATATAATGATAGTAACTATTATCAACAAGTCATAAACACTGAACTAATTTTATGTTATCCAGTTAGTAGGTGGTCAGTAATTACTAGGTCGGGGAAAAATGCTGAAAGGTATAATAACATTCGTATTCAGCAAACGCAACCCGAAAACGACTCATAGTAAACAACATAATTAGAGATGCACACCTGCCAATGAGTAAGGTCGCCGCGTGTTACTTGAGACAAACCACATAGGGGCTATATGTGCAACAATGTTTGCACCTATGGCATTCATTTTAAACTAAAGTATCATATCTAAATCATGATTAGTTAACGAACGAAAAGCAACGTTTCGCAAACAAATTATATTTGCTTTCTTTAAGCTGCGTTATGCACAAAAAAAAACAAGTACCAAAAAAAAAAAGACAATTGATTTGCAGGCGCAAGCACTTCAGACCAATCGAACATATAAGAATTTGAAAATTCTTCAAATCAGGTTTATTTTCATTCTTCGAGGACCCTTACAATACAGATTCCATATGATAGAAGGTTAGCATTTTACCGAAGCCAAAGGCTTGACACAGCTTTCGGGATAGAGTCACAAACAATCGGGATGCTTGAAACATATTATTATAAACATGAAAAACGCTCTAAATGCACAAATCCGCAGATGTGTTCCCCCTAATTCTTACTAAATATCACATCGTAAAGTCTGTGCGTTGGTCTCCCTATATGTCCGGTATTGCCTTACGCAGGGTTTGCCTTCCCTACTGCTCCGGACGTCAAGCAGACCCCATTCATCTGAAGTGGATCATACTACCTGTTTTGCAGAGCGTGTACATCTCTCGCTTTTGGATCTGGAAGCACAGCTGCGGTTTCGTCTCCGATGGACCGGCTGGTTGAGTGCGGACGCACGGAAAGGGCTCTCGAAGTTACGACCCGGTCCAAGTAGACAGGTGCTTTAGAGACATCTGCAGATAAATAATTGCAAGATATTCATGCTGTATGTGTCTTTTGGAAAATATATGATGATCACACTTTCAAAAAGCTCCCCTAAGAGAGGCCACGAATAATTTGATACGTTAGACGACCATTGTTATGAACAGGTAAGTTTTTTAATGGTTAACTGCAACACATCAAAACAAACTAACTAAGCTATATATCAAACACCACCTTCACGCTTAAATCATGTGGCGATAAGTTAAATTAACACGTTTTATTTCAACAAAGCAACTAGACTCACCTGTCGGTGCTCTTCGGATAATTCGTTTGATTTTTACATTATGTTGTCTCTATCGACGGACTTCGTATCAGTGACCCGTACTGGCGTTTCAGCTAGAACGTTAGGGCAACCGCGTGCCCACATCTACGCGATCTCTGACCCAATTACTGTCAACCGTAAACGATGCACGAGAGTGTAGATACGAACACGAGCACTGTTACGCCTGCAAAATCTGACGTTCATTCATTCAGTCGCTGCAGAATACGGATATAATCAATAAAAATGTGCACACACAAAAGGACATCCACCAAACGATTACACCGAAAATAGATCCGGTTTTTAAACATTACTACGCCCAGAAAAAACGCTCTGGTAGCGAAAGCACGTTAGTTATTTGCAGATATATTGAAACCATCCGTATACCTATAGATAGTTTGCATATTGAGTGAGCCTTTGTGCCAGTTCTAGCATCTGTTGTCACGCCTACTCCTGCTCGTTGTCCTTCTCCGCAGGGATCATCCTACTCCCTCATTGGGTTATAATTTCGATATTCTCGAAGATTCGTAATGTGCAAACATTGACCTGCCTCGTGTATCTGTCGCTGTCATGTGTGTAATGCTCTGTTCGTGTCATTCTACCGCACCGGTACCGTTCCCTGCAGATGGCCTATGAAGAGCCAGACCAAGAAGGAAGAGGAAAAAGAGAAAGAAATGAAGCTCAACATTGACGCGTGAAGCATATGGTCAAAATGGCCATACGCGTGTCCAGGCGCCAACGACAAGAGGAACCCCTATTTAGCTTCTGAAGTATACAGCACAGCCCTGTGACCTCTTGTAGCATTCAGCCGCATCTACATGTATACACAAGCTGTGTTTGTAACCCACCATAGCTAGTAGACTCAAGACAGCAACAGTGTAACGACAGTCAATTGTTTTACCATTTAAAATTCGCGCCTTAAAGAATTTCCCAGTGTGGCCAACAGAAATAAAAAAATGAAAAGCGGCGACGACCAGTCTGTACTGTGTGGTCTGTGCGAACAGACGTGGTTACGCCGCCCATCACAGGGTTTTGTAATGCTTTATTATTATCTGGTAGAAATAAAATTTTGGTCGATGCTCCGCCTAATGATCCTATCCAAGTATCGCCTCAGGCCCGAAAGATGGAACCATGCAGTCGAACGTGATGGCTGGTGCTACCTTGAAACAATGAATATTAAGTGGCAACTGTTGGAGAGAGTCGAAAATGTGGAGAGAGAGTCAATGAAGAGAATAGTACGGACGTACCTGCATGTTTCGATGTCACTGTACGGGCTGCATACAAAATGCCCAGCTCATATGCTACATACATTGATAACTATGATGAGCGCCAAGCGATGTAGATTGAGCCAAACGCTGAGAGGAGTAATCTTTCCTGACCGAAGTGTGCTACCAGTCATGGCCGCTAGATGAGGGTAGTTCATATCGCTTGAGGCTAATAAGGGTAATAGGACGAACTATACTTAGCAAGGCAGGTGTCAGTGGGTAAGCGGCCGCACTCTCTTTATACTGGTCAATCTGCTTGATTCGGACAACGACACGGACGTCGCCTCTTGGACCTAAACATTTATGTCGATTGTTCAATAAAACCTCTTGAAACTATTTCAGAACGGACAGATCGGTAAGCGCATTGTATTTTACACAGATTATATACATATATGCAGAAAACATCATCTGCGTTACTATTCGCTATTAATAGACGTAGCTTTGCAGTATTGGTACTGCCAGAGGTGTCGCGGAAGCTCATAGTTCCGTTGATAGACTAGAACGAAATATGGTCAGTGACTGTTGCCTCAGCTAAAGAAAGGGATAAATTTAGGAAGCGATATCAAGAATAAAAAATCTATGAGATTAGGTGCTTTCAAGTACTACAAGAGTCCACAAGCCAGGCGACAATGGGTCGTATTGAAATGTTCTTTCGGACAGATGAACATTGACTCTGTATCTCACTCTATAGTTATGAGGCATATGCAGATTCAGCCTGCCATAAGAAAGGGCCACCGTGATTGTAGCTTCAATACTGTGGTCCTCAGCAAAAACAATCAGAAGTTGAAGCTGTGTCGATACAACTCTTGCCCGTAGTAACCACAAAAGAAGGTGATCTGCGATAAAATAGGCATTCGAGAGTCTTTTGTGTGCTTCCTGCCAATGTTGACGCTAGCAACAATATGAAGCAAACATAAGATCTACTAACGTGACTTCTTAGTCGCAACTACAGATTGTAGAACTTATATAGAATATTAAACAATAACGCCGATTTGTACTGGATGCAACTTAGATGTGAAAGAAAACGGAAGTTGTTGCTCATTCGTTTATTGCTTTAGTCCTGATACGGGCAGCGTGACATAGCTGGTGTTGATGGACAACTGTGTGCCCCGATGAATATTTTTCCAAAAGTGTCCCGCCAAGATGTAACGCGTCAGCAGGCGACGGATTTAACCCATTTCAGACAGAGATAATACTACATATTTCAAAATAATGACTTTAAGCTGAGGCTAGTGAATTCTATAGTTTACGTAGTAGCCAATTATAGCAGGGTTGCACAGTACCGTTGGCTACCATGAAACGTTGTCAGTTGTGCTTGGCCCCCAATACAGAACTACTTCTAATTTTCCCTGTTATGTGAAAACAAGCCCAGAGTGCTCTTGTCTATTTTAATTAATCGATCATTACGCCTGTCATAGAAGCTGGTCGGGGCAGTTCGTGCCATGGTCGTGCTAACAGCTACTTTATAGTAGACAGATCTTCATAGAACGCTTATTAAGTAATTTCTTGGTCTTCCGTCAGTTCGTAAGCAGACAGAAAACGCTCAGATTCCTCTGCGTCTTGAGAGAAGGTGCCCTATCGATTCCAATTGACATTTACCACTTTTTCGTGTTCACTAAATTCGTTTGTGATCATCAGCTGTTGTCTAAAACGATATAACCATATTCAGCTAACGTTTACTAGGAATAGCATGAATGCTAGATAGGCCGACACTTTCAATTTCAAGACATCCGTTTTCGGTGCTATGCATGAAACTAAAGGTCAGCCTTAAGTAGGAATACCAGTTGCTATGAAACCTACTACGAGACCCGTCCATTTTTACACCGTTTCATTTGAAATTGAGAATTTCACGCAGATTGTGCGGCGTCGACGTACCTATATTGCGATCAATAAACAATGGACTTTCCTTGTAGATATCATCGAAGGAGCGTAGACTACCTACGCTCATAATAGTCTATTCGTAAATAAAACACACTCGGAACCAACCATTGTTCTTGCGCCATTTTGTCACGTAGCTCATATTATGATATAGAAAAAAATAAAAAAAAAGATAGGCCCGCGTTACAACTCCTTTTTCTGATGGGCGCGAACGAATATGCTCGACCTGTCTGAATATTATGCCTACTCTTCTGCTTAGCTGTATGTATTAGACTGTAGTATATTGAGAAGGTCGTCCGCGTTTGAACACACGTATAGGAATAAAAACCTACTCTCGTATGCTCGTTGGTTCTCGATATCGGGTCCGGATACATTCCCGTTACCTATCCTGCAAGAGCAACTTTTCACTGTCTTAGACGGCTGCTACTGCCTCTACACTTGCATACGCCACTCTGCCGTAAACCGATCCTAAATCGTCCGCCGCAGAAGGGAACGCGGTCCTGAATGCACCTACAAAACGATCATGTACGCTACTAACGTTTGTTTCGATCGCCCACGAAAAATGCGTCTATTCAACGAAAGGTATATATGACGCTAACTAAATTCTATTAGTCGTACTCTAAAATTGAACTAAAAAAGCTGCTAACGAGCGGAATTTGATTTACTGGCCGGTATATAGACAAACGATGTAACGATTGTGCGGTCCACAGGCAATTTTTAAGCTGCACGGACGTAGAACTAAAAGGGATGCTTTGCTAATTACTTGTTTTTTTTATGGGTTTAACAACTACTTGGTTCGAATTTGACATGGGTTATAAGTTGGGCTAGGCTAACTTCTATTTAATAAAATATGCTTAAATCTTTAGTGAATCATTCACATAAAAAGAAGCGTCTCTGTGGGGACTTTAACTCAAAATTTACCCCTCATAGCTCGTGCTGTATCCTATCCGAATGGGGTAAAGTTCTACAATACAAATCTGCAGCAACGATATGATAGTTCAACATGAACGCATATACACGACCTTTTCGTTCACACTAAGGTCGAGTAACTTGTACGCGGTAAATTTGGGTAGAGTTTCCATAATGGGGAGCAAGAGGGGCTAATGCGCTCGTATTGAGGGACTAGAGAGAGATCGGTGCTTGTAGTTTTACTCATATGATTGGGTAGATTGTCGTTGGGAGGCTTTCGCCGTGACGGCGTCAATCCGCCAGACGAATGCAAGTCCTAAGACCTTACCCCACCGTCAGGGAATGATCCACGATAGACGAAGGGGTCGCATATTTCATGGGGATTTGAATATTGAATAAATGACGATGTTTATGTTGATGATAATGTTGATACTAGACCGACGAGGCTTATGCTGTGATGAGGAAGCTTCGTGTGGAGTTGGTTGTCTCTGTTAGATAGAGTGCCGTCTGTATGGAAAGGCTGGCAATCCGCTCGCGCTTCTACCAGGGTAGCACGCTACTATAGCGGGTTTAAAAGTGCTTCTTATTTTCGACCAGTGAAACCAACTCTTCGATGTTTTACGAAGCATTACACGATCCACACTTTTGATGTAATGCCTCCATAATGAAATACACCAGTGTTCGAATTGTAACTATCCGACCATTTCTCTGTCGATGTACACGTAAGTCTTACTTAGATTAATTTAGGTAGAAAACGATTGTTTGATAGATGGCCGAAAGGTTGACTTTATTTTCTTGCTGTTCTTCAGTTAAATTCAATTTGAATCTCTTACTGAAACCAGTAAAATACAACCCTAACCGTTGTACTAAAGTGTATATCATTAGTCACTATTTAGTAGCTACTGAGGTTCATTACGACCAAAACGATAAACCTCTATGAGACTATCGGGTTCCTGATCGTTTGGAAAGACGACGACCCCAGAGTGTGAGGGTGATCATCCCCCATTCCCTGCCCTGTGTTCTATTATTATATCTCTTGCTTGCTTGGATTGCCGTGTCTTTTACACACTGGTGCAACTAAGTGCAATGTCCGACTTATGTAGCTGCTGCTGGTGCTCCAATCAGGGGCTAGCATCTACTGCTCACTTATTTACTTGTTTTCCGTCGCAGCAAAGCAATCCACTTCATCCAGGATCTAGGATTCCATGTGTATGTCCTTCGGTCTGTCTGTTTGTCTCGGTCGTGTTTGTATGTATGTGAGTCTCTGCAGGAGTGGAGCCAGGAGCGGGCACACTTCTCGTACCGAGCACACAGTCATCAATGGCCGTGTTTAAGCGCGACCCTCAGCGGAGGTACAGAGGTCTGCGTTTGCGGCTGCTACGGATTGGCCGCCCGATTGGCTTGTGTTTGGCCTGGGCTTCTGTCTGGGTCAGGTTCGAGTGGCCCTCCTTCTTCAGATAGAAGAACTAAAGGAACTACGAAGCGAGTCGAAAGTGAGAATGAGTTAGTGATGGGCCAGTAGGATAGTTTAGTGGAGAAAGCTGGCAGACGAAACGGCGTCGACGGCCTCTTTGACCGTGCTTCGACCCATTTGCCTGCCTCTGGAAAGCCTTCCCGAAAGACGTCCTCTTGAGAAAGCCGACGCGCACACCAATACACAGCCAATACACATATAAAGCCAAATGATAGCTAGCTTTAAATCAGAGAGACGAACGTGGTCGGATTCGGTCTGGGGATTTATGGCAAGATTGATTGTAATGCTGCTGATCGAAGAACTCTCCATTTCCCATTTTCTCTCTCTTGCAAGCTCGCAAAGCTCGCTTGCTGTAGGAGGGGGGTAAATAAACTATGTCACTTTTGTCTCGAAGATGCAGGATGTCTCGAAGTTCTAGAGAACGTGTTCCTGCTCCTCGTTTACTGAGATGCCGAATCGGTGATTATCAAGTGTCTTCTCGGCTGATCCATCGTCCCTTGTCGGCACCGCAGAGCTGCATAGGGTAGAACAGATAGATAGAAGTCCGAGGCGTATGGGCTGGTCGACCTGTTATGATTTCCAATAGGTACAATTGCCTATTGTAGCTCCTACAAGCGAACTGCCTGCGGTAAAATGTTTGCATTGTAAGACAGGTATGTTACATGTGGTTTACGTAAATGCGTCATAGCAGATAAATGTGATAGCCTGCAGTCTTCTACTTGTATACTAGGTAGCGAGAGTTTACTCTGCAGTTAATGAGTTAATGGGGGCACTGCTTAACTTAACTTAAAGTAACTTAAATAAATATGAACTTTAAGACGAATGATAAACTTCCTAACAAGCAATTTTTTCACTAGCATGGGCGCACAATGCTACCGCAGGAACAGAAAAGAACGCTTACTTTACATTTATAAATCTGCAACAGTTAAACATATTTGATATATATATATATACGTAAAAAATCCAACTGTTCGCTACAATAAATGACGTTAAAGCTTTGAAACGACCCTATGGTAATGCCCTTCAACCTAGACTAAGGCTAGTTAATCTGGTGTCAAAAATGCAGAGCTATATCTTGTGAGGCTCTAAGCCACAAGATCCATTTTGGTTTAGGAGTGCTGCACGAATATACGTAAAAGGAACCGGGTCTTGCTCGAATGTCTAGGCGGGTTTCTCACGAGTGTCTGGGCAGGTACATTTTTATGGGACCTTCATCCTTTTTGCTATGTCGTTGCACTGTTTAGAAAATTTACTATGCTCGTGTTCAGGTTCCTTCACACGAGGTGGTTATCGTCATTGACGACAACAGCCCGGAGTTCTAGAGCATATCGGCGGGACCGCACTTTGAGTCAAGATTCCACCTCGATCAAGCATGTTCCGTTACTCTCCCGAGTCCGCACGGCACCTACTCACTCGCCTTCTTTTTCTCTCATCAAACGTCTCTATCAGTGGAGCACCATCGTCATTTACTCACAGTCGACAGCGGCAGGCGTCTTCCAGAAAGACGTGGTTTCCTGCTGCTGCTGTCGCTGCTGCTATGACGGTCGGTCCGTCCCATCGCGCGCTGGTCTTCTTACAACCTTGTGCACCGGTCCATATCGCCTCTGCTCGGAGTGCTTCGCGCCCCAGCTCATATCCTGATCGTTGCCGCTTCCTTCCAAGCCCGCTTTATTTTGCCCCACCCCTCTACCCGTACCTTCCTATCGTTGTTGCTACCGCCGCTGCAGCAGGAACCGATTCTGGTCTACTGAATGGCCGCTGTGGCCCATGGCCTGTTCAGGGTCCGCTGGCCAAATTCAGCCTTCCCTGTTTGGCTGTGCCGGGAAGGTATGGTCGCACGACAGCAGCACAGAAAAGCATGAGGGGTACTTTTTGGGGAAGCTACAACGCGAACCCATGCGATATTCCACATCATTAAGCTCCGCCAACACCAAACACTGTGCAAGATAAGCATGTCGGCAAGTAAACCCGTGATACCTACCTCAGACAACGATCGAGAAGGAGCAGGACAACGATCGTGATGATAATGAAAGCCGAACCAATCGCTACAACAACGAGACCTCGGCAACCGTTACCATCATCGCTGCAGCGACCGTGATTGGCGGTGTTGATTTTGCCGTTGAATTTTCCATGCTTTAAAAAGCGCGCGCTGCGTTCCGTCACTTTGTTAGTCTAAATGCTCATCCGGCAGGGTGTTCTTAGACTAGCATTACCCTCCATGTACGGCTGTGGACATCGCTCACTCGTACTCGTAGGGGTTCTTAGTCGGTTTTTGTTAGTGTCGAGACCGAATAAGCTTGTCCCTACTCACGCACATTGCCTAGTTTTGCAGGCGCTACTTCCTCTGACTCTCTCTCTCTTTCTCTCTCTGGCACCGTTTGACTGCTACATGAACTCCACTCAATTCATGATTCGAATCGCCGCGTCGATGAGGTCCTTTATGAGGCGCAGCTTGCTTCAAAAGGGGCTATTGAGCACACACGATTCTCGGGTCGGTGTACATCTTCTTTAGCGGCAGCAGCAGCTATCCTCTTTGGGAATTTTAAGTCAACCTTCTCTCATTTTTCTTTTTCTCCCAGATTTTTTGTTCTTTTCACTTTTTGTCTATTCTTCATCGTCTACTTCCCACCGACTCCCTCTGCCCGTTTCCTTCTCATTTAAAGTCAACGTGCTTCTTTTTTCTTTTGCTTTTTGCGTTGTTCTTCTGTTTATCGTCGATCTTTTGTCATTTTGCCCCGCCTTAATGAGTTCACGTGCGACTGTGGCGCGTCGCGCAGTAGATAAAAGTGAATCTTGAGAAACGACTAAAGCAGACTCGCTTCATACGCTCGCGCACCCGTATTATACCCTAATACCACACATAAGGAAAAAAAACCAACTAGTTTTCCAACGATCGACCCTACGTATTCTGCTTGTCTATCGGCTTCTTTTTATCTCTTCGTCTATTTAATGCCTATTAAAGGGTAGAAGATTGTAGACATTAACAGATGCACTCACATATCATATCGGCACGGTGTTTTTTTTAGGATGAATTGAATAGGTGACCCCATGTGTCTGGAAGTAATAGTAAAGGTACGGCCTTGTATCACTAGGCCTCGCTTCAACACATCCACAGAGTCAACAAGGATAGCAAAATCCAGAGATTTTCAGCATGCTTATCTACACAGATTTTTTTTTTAATTAATACTTGTATTTTGTCTTCGCTTTCTGCCTTCTACATCGTGTGCTAGTCACAGTTTCCATGGCATCGGTTCTCAATTCACCATACTATAAGAATCTCACTCGCCGGATTCGCGGATCGCTCCTTGCACCCCTCAATCAGACAACCCTGCTCACTTTAGGAATAAGGTAATGGTGATTCGCCATATGCTAATATGCGCCGTCAAGCGGCACCGAACCAGTGTGTGCGATAGCGAAAAACTTGCCGTATTTATATGAAACGTCCCCATTTGGCGTGGCTGGGAAAGTCTTCATTACTCCTTGGATGCATATATGCTATAATATATGATATGCAGTCCTAAGTAACCTTGTGTTCTGAGTACATTCCTGTACATATCTGTGTATCTACCCTGAAGTGTTATCTACCCGATTTGTGTGTAAGCTTCTTTTCAAAAGCGGGACGTAAACGTAATTTCATTGTTTATCATCTTTATGGGAAATGCAATACTCATAATCAATTAAGTCGTAGATCATTGACTCATCGAGCTCTGGGTAGTGGTAGTTGATTGTTGGTGATGTGATCGTTAATTAATAATTATTTAGTATGTGTGTCAAGTTGACGCGATCCTACAGGAACTTTCTCATGCTAAATAGTTTTGAAAAAAGGACTTATCGCATACGACGTATGGTTACAACATAGAAATTAGCGGTGGCAACTAATTACTTAAACATATTCTCCCATTTATGCTTGCCCGGTAGCTCTTCATCAAATATATCTTGTTACTGACTTTATCGGAATCTTCTTTACTGGACTTTCTTACTTTGACAGCAACATTTTCCACATGACTGTACCCGTTTTACCCACATTATAATTCAAATCATATGGAAGCCTCACGTTTATTCTGTGGTATGAATACTGAACGACTGGACCTCTCAAAGCCATCGGAGGGTTCCCCTCTCGCGCTATTGTTTCAAGTGAGCGACTAGCTTATACAGTTGGTCGTCATGATAAAGGGACTCCCTCGTCCGTTTGGCTCAAGGAATTGCCGCCCACAAGATGGCTGTGATGAAATATTATTATTGTCACTTGTTCCACGTTCTTCTGTTGCTACGCTATTGCGGCCGCCGCCTGCATCTATGCCAATAATAATGCCTGTAGCTCTCGTAATGCTTCGCACCGACAGCGGGAAGACGGAACCCAATGCTCCGAGCTAAGAGCACTCTCCGATAGTGCCACCAGCGTGGCCCCTTTGAGACCCTTTTAGCCCCCCTCTTTCTGCAGCAGAGGCATCAGCAGCGGGAGGCGAAAAGAAGCTACGCATTTTTATCAGAGCATTGCAGACACTCTGCCACTGGCACGCCGCCGTCCAGCGCTTCTCCTGTCACCCTGACATTTATATATATGTTCGTACGGTTGAGCGTAGCATCTTCGTAATTCTCATATGGATGGAACGGATAGGGCAGGACCGCAGCAGTTAGCCGGTGAGCGACCGAAGCCAGGGGAGGGGGCCTTGGCGCCTTAACACCTCTCATCCCAGATCTATTCCCATTCGGGAAAAAGAAAACCCCAACCTTGCTCGATATCGGCTGCCCAGGGCGTATTTCACACTGGTGGCAAGTTAGTTTTTCTCGATACGTTTGGATACGATGCGGGTGAAGGTTTGGCGGGTATTGGAAGGGAGTTTCGTGATGGCGCTCGACTCAAGGTTCGGCTGGGTGAGTGATGGCAAGACCGCAAGGCTCGAAAAGGAGTCGAAGCATAGTAGATAGTAGTGGCGCTCGAGTAGTGCCGCGTGTCGCCGCAGGAATGTTTGAAAAAGTGAAATGATGTTTTTCATTTGCGGGTTCTCTTCTTGGTCATCAAATGAGTGGGAGGTTGGTAGCAAGAGGGAAACGTAGTTCGAAGCACGCCGGACGGATCGTTCAGAGCCCCCGCTCCGATATCGGTTCCCCTCAATGTGTCTGGGTAGTAATACCAGCTGCAGTAGTAGCCGTCGTAGTCGTATGAGAAATGCACTTGAAAAGATTTTCCAAACGGATCGTCTTCCCTGACCAGTAGTCAGGCCTATACACGGTCAATGAATACACCGAAGCCGAGGATATTGTCCTTATACAGCTAGAACGGTTTAGAAATGAGAGTAACTGCAGCAAGGGCATCTGAGCAACGAGGAGAGTTAGTCAAACATCCGCGATGATCACTTTATCTTGGCGCCTGAACGAGTCGATAAACGACTGCTACAAGGACCATTGTAGAAGGTAATGGTTTCAGCTCCTTTTAGAATATAATAGACACGATTTAAATGTCTAGACAACTTTTCGCATTGAAAGTTCTGCTATCTTACTGTATCAAGAAGCAAACTATTCTTTTAGTCAAAATACGAAAAACAAAAATACGTTCTGAGCATAGTTATTAATATGAGTTAATTTTAAGTGTGCGTAAGTTTATCAAGGACCGACTACATCACTTCACAAGTTATGGTAAAGGCTCGATGGCATGTACGTCTGCCAAATCGCAATAGATGCTAAGAAATAGAAACCTGTAAGCGTTTCTCTCTAGCTTTAGATATTTTCTCAGTTTTTCAAAATAATCGTATCATTGTAAAAGGCTTCAAACTAGATTTATCTGAATGGGAAGGGGGCCATATGAAGTGGTCTAGCATCGAATGCTTTCAGATATATATTGAGATCAGTATCTTTTGACGAATACATGGAAAATATCACCTTAGCCAGATTCGAACCTGATACCTTGCCGCTTTTGTGTTAACTTAGGCTTCAAGGAACAGTAAAGCATCGTTGGCTATAGATGTAGTCCTCACAACAATATTATTACATTGCCTAGGGCTACGTGAAAAGTTGAGTAACTCACTTACAGGCGGAACTTGTAAATGTTTTTGCCTTATATATATGTATAGACTATGTAGGATTTCGATTTGCATAAAGAGTACGGAACTGTTATTTGCCCCTTAGAAAGCTGCCTTATCCAGTAATTTCACTAATCTTCGATAGATTCCAGCACGGCTGTGATCTTCCGAAAACAGGAACTGAATTAATGAGCGCGCTTTCGGAACTACATGATGTTTCTGCCTCTAGGTTCATTGTTCTCTGATAATAGTTAACCAGCTTACAGTTGTGGGCAACTTAACACTTAACGTAGATATGTATTGAGTTTCGTTGGCTGGTGCTTCATTAATTAAAGGCTATTTAGAAGTTGACACTCGCTATATGGCTTTGGATACCCTAAAGGTTTATATATATAGCAACCTATAAATTGGGCTGCTGCAAAATGCAGCTTGTACGAACTGTTCATTAGAACGTTTATTTTTAGTATGGTAAACGACTTAGACGTTGCGGATCGCTCGTTTTTCTCATATAAATCGAATTTTCATCGCCATCGAACGAAGTCTCCTTCCTGGCCTCGAGGGCCACTTAAAATGACGAGAAACTGCTATTGATCAAGCATACAGTTTGATTTTTTTCCATGTATTTTCCATTTTCTTATGTCCTTGTCCATCTCGTTCGTCAAGGGTTTATTCGATTAGTTTGTTCTGATCAACCGTTTAACATCATTTCCATCTTTTGCTTGCTCTGACCAAAGTAGACATTTGTATTAGTACCCTATTACATTGGGTCGCTTCTTTTTGTTGGAACACTTATGCACAGCCGTAGTGACTATATCGAACTCCCGCTGCTCACCGCGGCCGCACGCCGCGACCGCACGCCGCGCATATTAGTGACAGATCGAACAACCTGGCACTCTTTTCAGTCAAACTGATACTGCACTTGCTACTGCTGTATCCACCGCCACTTCTAGACCCCTAATTTATCTAAGATTAGTCCCCTTATTGCCAACATCGCATTCTCCGGTCCTTTTTGTGATCGGATGAAAGAACTGATCACAAGGACATTTGTAAGACAAGTCAAAACGTGTCGCATCTGTGGTGGAACGCTTGACATCTCACCAATGCTGTTGAAAGAGCGACCCCGCTGTGGTTTTGCGGCCGCGAAGCGAAGACCGACATGATTAGTGCCAGTGACCTGCTTAGGCCCTCAGCTTCCGTAGTGCGATCAGACCGGCTGTGTTCACGACCGGTCAGTTTGTGCACACTACAGGTCCCTTCCCGGTCCTACTGGCAATCGGCCGGAACTACTAGATCGTCTTGAAGTAGTTGGCGACCATGTTCTTCATCACCCCAATCGTGATCGCTGGGGTCGGTCTTCTTTTTCGAACTCCAATGCTAACGATAGCAATGATCTCGTAGAGTGGCGAGGCGCGCGCTGCTCACCAAACTTGCTCGTGGTTGTCGTCAGTGCTAAGCAGAGGTAGGTTTTTCTTACTTTGTCGCTAATGTGCTTAATGTGATTTGAGTGAATAGAGGAATTTCTGGCATCAACGATAGCTGCGCTACTTCTCTCTGGTTTCTCGTTCTTGTTCGCATGGCAACTTCGAGTCCTCGCGTCCTCCCCGGAGTGACGGCCGACCACAGTTTAGCTACAGTTGACTGCTTCCTTCCCAAGAGATCTCCGATTCCCGGTTTCCCTCCCGTCCCCATCTCGTCTAACTTGAATTCTCTCTTTCCAGGTTATTGTGTTCGATGATCATGTCCGACTGCTTTTTATGCACCCAGATCGGGACGTCCGTACACAGTTGCAAAACCATACAGAGAGACATATATTTGTGCAGAGCACAATTATCGCTTACTTGCTTTGCGCTTAGCTGGAACTTGTCCTTTAGTTTCCTTGTCGATGGGTTCTTAATGTTGGAAGAAGGAACGTAGAAAATACACTAGCTCCTACTATGCCCAATAGTGAATGCTTCGGGTTTTACCGCGATCAGACACTATATCGGATCGTGGCATGTCTGCTGGAGAAACCTCATGATGGTTTTTAATCACTGTTTCGTGCTCTATTATTCGTTAGTTTCATCGTATCATACAATACTAACTTTATTATGACTTTTAGCTTGGTGCAATTTGATGAACTACTGTTGAAAAATTTCTGATTACCAATGAATTAGCCGCGCACGCAGGAGCTTGATGTACAACACAACACCGGACTAGATTTCGCTCGTTATGATATTGCACTTTTTCCTATTTTACTCTAATTCATTTCTTTCTAACCCGGTCTTTCAGGTAGTTTCTCCACCGGTGAACCTGCGCAATAACCCTCGTCTCATTATAGGCTACTTAATTAAGGCCCTAGTGAGAAGCGGGTGGGATGTGTAAAAGTAACGATAAATTTGTCACATCAAAAGACGCTTCACTGTCATCCAGTTGTGAGTAAAATTATCTGTTTTTTTTTTTTTTTTTTTTTTTATATTTCCTTTCAGCTGTTCCTCTGCCCGCTCTTTGCCGAAGCTTATACGAAGCAAAGGAGTGAGCGGTCGCTTGATGAAAAGCTGAAACGGGTTTAAGCCACTTGTTGAAGAGAAACAAAAGGAACTACTTAGCTGAGCGAGCAGTCGCGCCAGTCACCGTAATGCCGGTGGGAGTAGCTATTGGACCGCCGCGTGCAAGCTGTGTCTCGTGGCCGTCAGAGTATCCTTTCCGCAAGCTTCTGCCAGCTGCAGAATGTCGTTCCTTTCTTGTAGCTGTCATGATCATCGTGGTGGAAACCAACGCCTAAGGGGAAAGCCAAACTGTTAACCTGCTAAGTGTAGGCGATCCTTACGCCGTTAAGGCCGACCATTTCACTAATCCTGAAACTGGTTATTGTCAATGGAAAACAGGAGACCGAATAAACTGCTAGATGGTAACGGTTAATGAACTACTGCAGCTATCCTATAGCAAAGAGCGCCCTTCCTAAGTGTACTCAAATTAGTATTAAGATAAAGTAGTGATAAACTCCGTACACGAAGTTGGGTTTTCGGGGTAACCTCGAATAACATAATACTGATCATGCTCTTAGCAGAATATTACTACGACTAAAACGGTAAACTTACGACAGCTGGACTTTTTTTTTTTTAATTGAATCGTTAACGTTAAACTCCATACTTTAGGTATTAGTCTTTTAAAAATGACTACTTTTGTCATTGGTTGTTTTTACGTGAGCCAGCATTAGATTTCACCATAGACTTTATGAGGTTACCTTTATTCTGAGTGAAAAATGAACACATTTTATCACTACGCTGTATTTTAATAGAAATGTATAGTCATTTTCTTTACCTGTATGTACATGTGATGCAATGTCCCTCTTTAAACTTGAACCAATTTGCTGGAAAGGTACGCGTACCCCTGTGGGCATTCACTCTCATCCCTCTTCATCAAGATATTTTACATGATAGACCAATTGCACGCAACTATTTACCTTGAAAACAGTGTCAAACAGCGGGAATGCACCTTTTATATACTGAGCGTTGAAAAACGTTGCCAGATCGTAATGATAAAAGGCATCAGACGTTCCCGATTGTCGTAATACTTCCTGGTTCTAATAATGGAAACTTGAGATATGCTGAAGATCGAAATCGGGCAACCGAAAAACCTTATTTTCCCAAATCAAAAACATAGGTTGCTGTTCCTAATTTAAGGCGACAGTAGGTAATCAAGCTGAGCCTCATGAGATATACTCATTGTAAGCAAACGAAGCGCGTTGCGCGAGAGTAACTCTCTTTTTGTCATAGTGTATGAGCTAACAATATTGAAAGTATACTTAAGCTGATGTTCATGTTTAAAATGATCCACTTCGTATAAACAAGTATATCTGAAGCAAATTAATATCATGGGCAATGCTGAAATAAAATCGACACACATCTTAATCTTATTGCAGGGAACAATTAGCGCAAGCCAGTTCTAGGGGATCATTCCGCCCCCGCAAAAGTGTAGAGGTAGCCTGTTTTACTATTAAACATAAGGACACGTTCCGGGGGTCTGGGTTCGAACACAGGCGTAAATGCACTTCGTCTCATGCTGGAGGCAGCCACTCGTTCTTAGCAACGGTTAACGGCACTACCGGGCGTAATGTTCAGAACATTGATTTTAGTTCTAGAAGGATCGCCTAACTTCTTTCAGCTTTCCCCCATATTAATAGCCTTAGTATTAGTATAAAACTGACACATTTAACGACTTAGGTTCAATTGGAAAAAATCTGACAAAAACTCATAGATTCATCCGACATGGGGACGTCGAGAAAGCTTCGCCGTTTGACAGCTAAGATACCAAACGAATAAGATCACTCTCCACAATATATATACGTGACTCATATGATTAGAGTTTGGGTTGGCTGTTCAAAAGAAGTGAGCGCGTTTCGGATAGAGTGAGGTCATGGGTGAGCTCGTGCAAATGATAAAATAACGGTAAAAGTCAGTTCTCCTCAATCAATGTTTTTGGGTTACTCTGGTACCACGAATATGCAGCGGCTTTTGACCTTATCACTAAAAGGTTCAAAAGGGTATTCGTAACAACATGTCTGATAACGGAGGCGACGCCAAAGACCTGATGATTCGTCCGGAGGGAGAGGCAGCAGTAGTACGCCCAACGAAAGACTGGAAAACTGACTGGCAATGGACACTAATTACTTTGGTAACGGGTCCATCATGCAATGAGGTCAGAGAGCCCTGAGATTCTCGGAATAAGGTAATTAATGACAAGACGCCTATCAGATATAAACCCCTATCCAGAAGCGCTCTGATAGGTCAAATGGTTGATTTGTGCGAAAATTGTGGATTGATGTCGGATGGAGAAAAAAATTATGGATAAAAAACATGCAAAATAAGCTAAAGCAGCAAAGGTCGATTGTACATATAATATGACATTTATTATGTGCTTTTACTGATTTGTCACAAGTGTTGCTTTGTCTCTAGTAAGTCTTGAGTAAGGTTGAAATGATCCTTACTCTTCAAAAAAAAACGGAGTGTTCAAGCAAAACAGGGACACAGCCTTAATGTTAGTAAGCTGACTTGTGTATAGCAGTCGAAATGATGCATTTAAGAAGTAATATCTGTGGAGCCTAAACATAAGTGGTTCCTGACTGATTATGTACAGACTTTCATTCTCTGCTTTTACAGCTAGAGACTACACAGGTAATGGGCTGGCGCGATGTATCAGGTCTCTGTACGCCCTTGTAGATGGGCCTAACACTCCCTTTTCGAGTCAAACGCCCGAGTAAGATATATAATTAAGTCATTAACCAAACCGAGTGTATAACGAATCTCAATAAACGCCATTATCCTTTTGTAACAAGTATATAGTCTATACTCTTGTTTTTTGTTTAAATCTATTTTACCCTAACATTTCGAAGCTATTTCGATAGCGAATTGAAATATTTTGCATAATTCCCCAACAAAGTCTTCTGATTTTCTTATTATTGACGATACCTGAAAGTTTTCTTTGTTTTTTTTTTTTAAATGATCTTCGCAGCGGCTCTAAGAGCCCGAAGTCAATAGCTTTTATTGAAATATGTTTTCACCTTTGTGAATCCTGATTGCTTAAGCACCGCGATTGCCTCCGAGATATCTGAACACCTGAGCTTGTCACTTGTCAACCCCACATTGACAAGCAGATCCTCCCCATCTGATGTTGTCCCAGTTACATCGATGAGTTAAGCATCCTTTAGCTATGGGATTTTCGACACATTAGGAGAGTGAATGAATTTTATTTTGTAAGAGATAACAACTAAACCCAAAATAATTTTGTTTTTCCATCTGTGACCTTATATTTTAGGTGTAACTACTGAATAAATGTAAGTCGTCCAAAAGAAAAATGTATTACCTTCGTAAGCAAGGAGCTCGACTTCTATACTTTACTTTCTGTTGATAAGGTTTCAATAACAGAACTCCAATAACTTATTCTGATGACTAATTTTATGTTAGTTTTACACATATGGTAGGGTCCTACATGCTAATCAATAAGTTTGCTGCTGTGTCAAGAATCAAATGTGCTAGAAAGGTCTGAGGCTTCTAAGAAGCTTTAAAGTTTAAACTAGTTATCGATAGCTAAGTAAACACCAACTTTGATCTTCCCATTACTATACGGTCCTAATAACTAGATTTTTTCATCAGCAGAATCCCTATTGCTACATGTGTAATAATCTTCTCCATTTTTCTGCCCTTAATTTATTGTCGTAGAAGCTTTCTGGTGCGGATTTTCGCGTTGAAATTTGTACACAATGCGTCAGATTGCCACGTTGCGTCATAACCGCCTCCCAGCATCATCCACAAAATCCTGCTGCTTCTAGTGCTTTAGATGTTTTTAAGACATATCGTGTCCACAGCTTCTTGTCTCTTTTGTTTACACCGGCTAGCGTCCTTATGAAGTCCTGCATTTCCCAGCCACTCTTGGCTGAGCTCCCGCGTGCTCGCCACCCTCTGTTTTTCTGAAGTAGACTCGATACTGTTATATGTAGATACAGTACCCCATGTGCCGCGCAGAGTTCGCGTTCGTAAAGTCAAGCCTTCGGAGAAAGAGCTGACCAGGGGTTGAGGGGACTTTCGGGCTGGGCAATCAGAGGGGGAGTCTGCCAAAGGAGCTAGGAACAAGGCAGCGCACCTCCTGAGCACCTCTTTACTGCTGCTCCGCTGTTCTACTTTCCTCATCACCAGTGCCACCCCCACTGCTGCCAGGGGTGTGAGTGCCAGGCGGGCCCGCTTTTTCCTACCACGGCCGTATCGCTGATGTGTATGCTTCCGTGTGTCCATGTTTGTGAGTTTAAGCGTGTGTGAGTGTGTCTGTGGGTGCTCGCGTATTTTCCATGCGCTCGCCGTCTACCAGGAGTAGTAGGAACAGGAGCGTTCCATTCTTCGATGTGGTTACCGATCAAAAAGGACATTCTGCTCCATCGTCCTCCTGCCACCCGTCGTGTTTTCTTCCTGCTACGGCTGCACCTGTGCCCCCAGTGGCGGGAGGCGGAGCTAACTCGACCCCGCCCAGCTCCTGGTCGGCGGCCAATGGATGCTCGACTTGCCCAGAGTCTGTCTGTACTGATCAGCCCATCTGCACTCGAGCCGCGTTGGGCTGGGCGACCAGGCAGTTGCTTGTCGCCAGTTGCTTTTGTCCCGTGTCTGTCTGTTCCTGTAAACGAGCAGTAGCGCTTGCCTTTACGATCAGCTTGTCCTGTTCTGTCGTCATCGCCGGTCGTCGTCCTCGTCTTGCTGCCAGAGGTGGTCCTGATCCTCCTTGATGTCGTCCTCCTTCTACTGCTTGTCCTCCTCCTACTTTTCCCGCCGGCGGCCGCCTCTTTCGATGTCGTCCTGGCTTGGTCATTCTGCGCTCAACCTGCTAGCCCATTTCGTTCATGTTGCCTTCAGTCACTTGCCATGAAGGCACTGCCAAGGTTGCGACTGGAAGCGCGAGTGCGACAGACTGCTAATCTCGTTGAGCAACCCTTGACACCACGACAACTTACCTCAGAGGGACCTGACGACAGAAACGACAACATCATTCAGATATAGGACGGACGGTGGCCAATAAGACGAGACCAGCACAAGCTGTAACATCTCGCACATGCGAGACTAGTGAATTAACGAAGCAAGCCGGTACATCGCCCCCCAGACCCAACAACAAAACGAACTGTCGTTACATTCTGGGTGCATTAGTATCTGCCCGTGGCGGTAACCAAATAAGGGCGTCAATGAATAGGTTTGCGTTCCGTCAACTGACAGAAACAACAACAACAACGGCCACGACAATAACAACAATAACAATAACAAACTGATCTGGACAGTGTAAGACTGACAGCGTGCCTGATAAGCAAAAATAGAAAATTGATGACCGAATGTGTGCTTTTTCCATGTTGTGTATCTGGATTGTGACACGATTGGGTTAACCAACGTGAGGTATCTTTTAACGTTTTATTGTGACTCAAACGTGACGAGGTACGTATTTAAAAGTACAGAGCTACGTATTATTAACTATACTAAATGATTAGCTTACTGCACCAATAGTGTGACATATGTATAGCATAGATCAAACTTACTGTACGAGATGAGATAGTGGTAAGGTGAACTTCAATTTGTTCGTCTTACCTAGGTCAAATAAATGTTGCCTGATTTAGCTAAGGCCTAATTTCATTAGATGAAATGTTGATGACGATTGCATAAATCATCGCTGTTGAAACGGTATCTTTTAACATGAATTTTCCAATTATTCTATTCCAAGTTCGCTTGCTCCCTTTCCATTCTTTACGTAGTCCTAGTTCTAATCCATTCTTTTACGTAGTTCTCATGTCCTTGGGCAACCTAGCTACATAGTTATTCTGTTTCAAGGCCTATTTACCTTAACATTGTAATCAGTTGTAGCTATATCCTTTAAGACCTGTGTGATATGTAAATATTGATGAAAGCAATCTTCAGGTTAAGTTAACTGAGAAACGATTCTGACCATGTCGTCCCCCAAACAGGAGTCCATGGATGATATGACTTGAATAAATATATGTTTATTCTTACCCTAAAGCTAAAAAATACATTTATAGGTTCATCAAAATGGCATACCAAACTTCCGTCACGCAAGAAGAAAGTGCAGGTTTTATAAACTGCGTTTCTAGCGTTCAGCACCGTTGACCGTATCCTACAGTGAATACAAATGTTTTTTTTTCGCTAAACGTTGCAATGGCTGATAAAGTGGAAGTCTCAAATCGCCAACGTTTACCCTGAAACTTCCTGTTTTAATGTAACGATAAACTGCCAGAAGGGAGAAATGAGGATCTGGTTCAAAATGGGGGTTGCTAAGAACAGTCGGCTACATTCTGTAGATACACCGCGTAATAAACACGTTACCTCCGCTGAAGAAGCGTTGTAAGAAGTTGCGTCGGATTAGTTTAAATTGATAACGAGATTATATTGTATTACATGGACCAATTTTGATGTGAGAGCTCTTTTTATGGGTTCGTAACATTGGTTATAGCCCGAATACAGAAGGAAGTTTCGGGAGGAGACGAGTGGAGTACAGTTTGATTGTCGTAGCTCAATAAAGGTTTTACACACCCAATTTAAGGTACCCCGTTTCTCTGTGAACGTACTGCCGATGTTATTAAGCCCCATTGCCTCCACACATTTGACGTTAAATGTGCGAAAACATCAGTCACTCTTTTAAAGAAACAAAAGGTCAGTGCTTCGATTAAAGCCAACTTCACTATGACATCATTATCTCGCTTAGTTTCAATTTATTAAGTTGCTGATTTAAGTCTTCAATGTAATTTCTTTCTTAGTGCTGACCTGACATCTTTAGTTAACTACAAACGACATAAGCAACTAAGAAATTCAAAATTTCAGCCTGATTAAGTTACTTAACGTCATTGTGACATTTACCTAAAATAGCATATTTATTGAAGGAGTGATTTCTTGTTGTTATTAATAGTTCCTACATGCTGTGTCGCACTAGGTCAAAACAACAAATGGTGAACATTTCGTCGGTTTGTCTTATCCTAAAATTTCCTACATTCCCCTACAGACCGAATCAATATAGGCGACAATAACAGCAACAAAGGCTTCTAGCAAATCATGAACTTACGATCATTCTGTATTCATAAAAGTAGTTTAATACAATTCCCTATCAGGTCTCCGACTGGGGTTCCACGTCCTCGCTTTTATGTTCCTACTGCGGCTCAGCACCCCCTTGTGTAATCGTCAAAGTCAACTACATATAGTTCATACCTACACTTTACCGCTTTCTGAATCGACAGATCGGGGATGTTCCCACCAATGGTTTGTTGCTGGACGCTGGGAGGGTGGTCGTTTCAAGGTGGGTGTGCAATCGAACAATGATTGACTTCTGATGTTTTAGCCGAATAAAAGTGGGTGTTTCGATCCTCTCAAGAAAGGAAGTTCTACTGATCAAACCCAAAAACAGGCAGATGGATAATGTCGCCCGCGGCGTGACAGGCGTTACTGTTGAACTAGACCAAGATTTGCTCTCATCATTAAAGAAGTAATGTTATTTTAATTACTCAATAGTTTAGAAAGTTTCCTATTTTAAGTATTTCTTTAGTTACGTTATACTGCATTCAGCTATTTCTATTTTTGATGGCATCATAGTGTTTTATATCGGATGCGGGTCGACTGTGAAAGTACGCTAAAGGTAGTTACGGCAGAAAACCTTCTCGTTTGTCTCAGGATATGTTAAATAATTATGTCATACGTATGGAACGTACGTTTTTAGAGTTACTTCGGTCACATTCGGAAAAGGTTCAAGGTAAGGGGGTTCGACTGGATCCTCTCCCCTTCAACATTTAGATTATGTCAAGACGAGTATACTAGCAGAAGGTATGCATAAATATAAAACTGCTGCAAGAAACGGGCGTAACTAAAGCGCAAAAAATCGAGTGCGTACTAGTTCAAGTTAATGACAGCCTTATTAAAGTTGTTGCTAAAGTACCTTAGATATTTTTCCCTTTATGTCTACTGAGAAAAGTTATACGCATCGAGTCAAAAAACGCATCAAAATATAAATTCTTTCTTAAGAAGGAAAGTCAGTGACGAATCGAGGTGTATCTTTTCTTTTTTATTGAACCTGTCATCTACTCTAAATCCATATGCGCTGTTAACCATGAACAAGTGGAAGGTAACTGGAGAACGACATCTGCAGTCAAGAGATTGTTGAAGATGATGTTCATTGCACAATGAGTGCACACGATGAGGGATGATAAACCCCCACACACAGGCACAGTCCTTCTGTCTGTCTGTCTTTCTCTCTTTTTCTTCATTCCATATTCTAGACCAGCACGCCAAGAGAGACCTCACTACCGCAACCCCGCGAGATCCAAAAAGACCTACCTCAGCCTCAGAGCCACACTATGCATCGTGTTTCTGCCTCGTGTTCTATCGTTCTTGCGAGTACAACCGCATGGACACTGACTTCTGAATTTAGGGTGGATGCGATTTTGCTGTTGCAGCTTCGGCTATTCCTATATTGCTATTGCTATACCGGTTGTAGATGGTGTGTAGTACCTCGAAATTCGCCCAAGAATGATCAGTGAAGCGCGAAGCCCCCACCGCCGCCGTCTCCCCCCGCGTGCTTACTCGTTCAAGTTCGAGGCATATCTGTATGTGAAGTAGTTTACATCGAACGCACTCATACTCACACACTCGCAAGGGAGATTCGGCGAGGGAAAGTCCACGGGGACAAGTTTGCGGGCGGATAGCATCATTCGAATGGAAAGAGGCTGACGAGAACTCGTGAGGTGAGTGAGCTGTTCCATCCTTTCGAGTCCGCCCCGAGCGCGCGAAGATTCAGTCAGTGACTCGGTGAGAGTGAATGAGTGCGGATAAAGTGAAGCTAGTGTCAGATAGATGTACATAGGGCAGCAGTGCGCCGCCTGAAGGTTGAACTGCGTGAAATCAGATGCACCCGACCGCCGGCCCATTGCTAGCCACAACCACATTCGATGCAAAAGCTCAATGAGCCGAGATGGGGCGACTACCCTCAAGTGGATTAGACCCCCCTGACTAAACCCAGTCCGCTAACCCCCTGCGTAGGCACCGCTGCCAAATCTCACAGTTTCTTTCCCTTTTATTCCCCTTCCCCGATCCCTCACGAGGAAACAACCGTACACCTACATGTAATTAATACTCTATACGACGCTATATATATCACAACCTAAGCACGAAAGCGTGCGCTAAGACGGTTTTCTCAGCGTGCAAGCAGAAGGAACGGAGCTCTAAGTCCTGAGCCCCAATCGAATAGCTATGGTGTGACAGATCGGAGTCTCAATTTAAGGTCTGCGGTCAGACAACACTGCCACGACGAACAAGGCCCCGACGATCCACATCGCTCGAGCCGATGTAGGGTGACGTTTGCGCTTGATCGTCCGCCTGTTTGGTTCACTCTTTCATCGCTATGGTTTGTCGAGGAAGGCCGCGGCGACGGATGAACCCAGGTGCGCACTTCGTGATCGTTATGGTGATGATGGTCGCCGCTCCGGGTAGTTCTTGTAGATATTAATAAAGAAGTGCGCTAGGTTCAATCGAAAACGCAAGTGCCACGCTGTGAGGGTGGGGATGATGAAACCCCGCATCGTCGTGAAGAGAGATGACTGTGTCGCATTGAGTGGGATACTCAAGTGCAAAGAGAGCCTCGACAAATCGCTCGACAGTGATCAATCTGCGGTGAATGACTCCATCAACAACCAGCTGAGATCCACCAACGATTCCGGATGAGAGTTCACAACGATGACGATTTAATGGCGATTACGCCATATGGGAGTGTATAGCTGAGTCTTCCGGTGTTCACTCCTCCTGGCTCGTACACCTGTTGACTGGAAAAGGAAACAGGAGTGACGACTTCGCAGCTGCGGAGTCAATATAAGTAGTAGTGTAGCGTAGATGGACGTGTGAATGCGATGGACTGCCTTGTTCTGCAAATTACAAACAACGACCTTTCACCGCCGCATAATGAGATATTGCCCGGGCTGCTTTTTCCACTTGAACATCCTATATCTCTGATGCTTTATCGAAGGGGCCTCATACGGTTCATTTAATTGACACGAAGATTACTGGGTAGACACTGAGGTAATTTGCTGAATTCGCTTTTTATCTTTCCTGAAGGTCTAGGATGCCTGAATTCGATGTAGTTGTCCTTAGTCGATGAGGGATAAATCTAGAATTTTCAGCTTACACGCATGGTTCAGTAAAGGTGTATAAATTCTAACCTCTAAATCATAAGGTTGCTTTTAGATATTCCGTTTTCTTTTAGATGGTACTGTCTGCCCCTTTGCATATATATAGCCTCGCAGAGAATTAGTAAAGTGGCAAACGTACGTAAAGCGAAATAAGCCCAAAATGTAGAAGGTTCAATGACCATCAAACATACTTCGCTTTTAGTACGATTCGATATGTTGCAGAAAATAAACATTGGATTAAGCATATCTACCGTATACGAAGATCGAAATCATATCACTTGATTACTACATCCCTCCTTAGTGTGTCCTCTGTTTCTGAGTGCATATTCTGTCATCGAAGCGGCAACCGTAAGCCTTAGCACATTCACGGATCAGACCTCGTAGGGGGTAAAAATCATCGCAGGAGTCTCTTTTGAGACTGATGCTGTTCTATGCGAATCTGTTTCGCTGGCACAAAAACTCTTTTGCATCTAGACCAACCATACTTCATAATAATAAACTTAAACTGTTTCAGCTGCTCTCAAGACAGGGTCAACACAGAGCATCATATACTTCAGGCCCTAGTACTAATTGTTCCTGCCTAAAGCAAGTGCACAGAGCAGTGATGAACAGGATCTCACTGCGGAAATCGGATATACTCATATGGTCACTATAGGCAGCTTTTTCGGATGTCCTTTCTGAATTCATTTTGCGACCATATCTCCGCCAAACATACCGTCACCGATGATTAAAGGCGACTTGTTCGTCCTACTGGCCCGTCTATTCGACGACATTATAAACTCTGCTTAGGCGCCACACAAAGCCTTTTGCACAAAGGCTCAGAAGTCCTATATAATCAGCCCACATAGGTAATTCTTTTTCCCTTCATTTCTCGTCGAGCTTAGTCTGTACAATGCTAAACAATCATATTGAAGTGCTACTGCAAAAACGAGTCAGGGCCATATCTGTATAGAAAAATAAGTCCTTCAATCCCCTAAAATGCCCCGTGACTTCTTGTTCTGTAGTTTCTCTGCGCATTATTACGGGAAACGTAACGTGAAACGCTCGCTGTCCAAGGCTTCATATGTATTCTCCGATATTGTCAGCATATTGATAACACTTCATTGCCATAGAAGAGGTCTTTGCTTGGCATATTAAGCATTCAACGATTTTATATCTCAGGTAAAGTCCGTCCCTTTTATATGCGACTTTATAATCTCTGTGCGTCTAGCGCGGACGCTTTTCAAGGGCGTAAAGTACTCTTTCGTTGCTCGCCTTGGTTGACTTTAGCAGAATACCCTGTCGACAGATATGAGGCTTGCGCGCGGCCACTTTTCTATAGAAATACTCTATTGAACATAGGATGTCTGTACTGGTTTTTTGCGTAGTTATCCGGAATGGGTTAGCCGGCGTACTCAAAACTGACCCAAGATATTAGCCTTGCTACAGCCGTCTCAACCATCATAGAAACTTGAAAACTGTTCCTACAGGTAGGTCAGACGAAGTTACCTTGTAGATCAGCAAACTTACTATCGACAATCAGAAAAATTTCTTATGCTAAGAACATTTACACGCGTTCGCCAAACATGTTACTAAATGTATGGAGCATTTGATTTGAAGAAAAATTGTATGTTTAACATAAATGGCGTGTTTCTTAAGTAATCATATGGGCTTGTCTATATGTGAGCAACTAAATAGCGCTCGTCAGTGAGAGTCGCTGTACCATCTAATACAGGCGCTGACCGTCTGTCCACATTGAGCGGATCGTGTTTCCAGACCTTTTTTCCTGTATGGTGTCGACGAAGACATTGGTCGCCAGATGGCCAGCGTATAGAATCAATCACATCGTCTTGGTAGTAACTCTGATTTACCTTTGCACTACCTGATACTCGGGAGTCAGCCTTAGCCTCTGCTAAATCCGGATTATCGCGGATCAGAAAATGAATAAATGAAACCGTTGTTAGATTATCACGGTACAGCGCTGCGAGGCAGATCTTAGCAGAGCTATGATAGACCATACACAAGCGGGCGGCAAGCGAGGATCAAGTGATTATGGAACGAGGGGAACAAAGTTAACAACCTTTCTTGCCCATGTTTCAGCTAAATACGAACGGAGACACAGTAATACAGCCAATATTACAGCATTGACCGAGTACGTCGAGAAAAAAAAAAGAGAAAAAGAAAATGAATCTACCATTCTGTGCATTTGCGCATCTTAATCATTGAGAAATGTTTGCTTCACACTAGAAGTTCCCGCAAGGAGCGTCTCATTGGCCAAGCCTATGTGTTGTAGACGGTCCGCGTGTATAGTGTTTTACATGCCATACATGGTTCGTAGTCTGATTGATTGACTGACGTTAGCAAGATCAACATCATTTAAATGGCACCCAACATCTTTTTATTGCTATTGTCTCATGCCGCTGGTTCATTACATTACTAAGTTGAATATATTTGATCATGCCAGAGCATTTTGTACTTTAGACGAATATGTTTTTGCACTGGTTTTCAACCGCTTTAAAAATCGTATCTGCGGTGGAAACCGACCGTGAGTATTGTCCAAATAATTATTACTAAGGAGCTTAGGGATCTTTTTTTTTACTAGTAAATTCAGCCCTATATGTTTGAGTTGAGCATTACAATAACTCTACCTAGACATTGTTTTCAAAGCAACTGAGGTAGTATCGAGCTCGAGAAAGTGACTACCATAAAATCACTATTTCATTCGAGAGTTTTATAGATATGAAAACGGCTTTAGATGTAAACTGATCTTACCTATCTTTATTTATTGGCTGCATGATGATAACGGTAGAAAATTCTGAAATAGGTAATCAAGGTAAAATATAGGCCTTTTTCTGTTTTGCAGGGATATGGACCCTAATGGCCCTCTAGACGTTCACGGCCGTGTTGTTTGTGATCGCGCCCTAGCGAAGGGCACTCCATTAGGACCGCTCGGGCCGTTGGTGTCGAAAGGATCTAGCCCGGGAGGCCTTGATGCGCTGGCAGCGATTGCGGCCAAAGCAAAAGACAATTATCCTGACGTCGATAAAAGCACAACGCTGCCTGTGAGTACCAGACTTTATAACGACTATGCCAATATATACACACTAAAACAACTCCTCATTGTTCCCATTGTTTTGGCTTATTTGAGTTTATCCAATGCCATTAAATGGAGGGTTTAGGGCATCGAATGCAAAGAATCCTTTCAATATGGGATGAGATAATTTGCGGTGGCAACGCCGCAATTTTTTTTCACAGAAGCAGCCTTTTGCCCTTCTCTAAGGTTTGGAATAGAGGGGGTAAATGTTCCAAAAAATTGTCTTTTCCATACGCGACCTGTGCGTTCGCTCCTCTAAGCCAAGAGGAACTTGGCGACTCTATCTATTTGCATGGAGCAAATAGATCAGATAGCTACTTCGTCAAGCTTAGCCTCTCCCTATCAAGTAATACATACGACCGTCTGTATATAGATCCCTATGCTCTTGCTGATAACCTCCTTCCTTCAAAAGCGCTGATTTGCTCTGTCTTTTTGTCGAAGACTAGCACATAGTTTGCGTTGAACACACTTCGTTGTGTAACGGAGAACCATTGTCATCACGCTGATCGTCAGATATTCGAACAGAGCGATGTCGGTGCTGCGTATCGGGGAACTTCGATGTTCCCTTCGCCTCTGAGTCTCTATACATGCGCAGCAAAGATAAGATTCAATATTTCCGAAAAAACGGTACCACAGCATTACTCTTTAGCACCATTTTGTTTCCCGCGACTCCCAAAATGCATATCCTTCGCCACCTTTTTGTCCTAGCGTACGGCTTATTTTTCCCTTTTAGCTATCTAAATTTCTAATCTCCGATTCAACACCATTAAAAGAATCCTATACCGAAGAGTGAGTATAAACGACCACCTTGTTTGTAATACATAGTATTATGTGGCTTTGGAGAAGTGAGGGGATCATAGCAATGTGCTTACTACGTTGAATAAAAATAGGAGTCACCGTTGCATACTATGCAGAGCCGCGCTACGCATATTTTACGCTGTTTCCTTCCAAATATCTTCACTGAAATTAAATTTGGATTGAAGAAATCTTTAAAGTTATAAAAAAGTATTGTTAGCTATCGGTACGATTTATGAACTAACGTGCAAGTCGATAAACCGGAAACAGGATCTCTGGATTGATAAACTATGTTGCAAATTTCACACAACGAGTAATACTTGGAAAGGCTTCATCCTTTGCCATCATTGACAATACCTTTGTGGAACCGTGGCTCGGACCTCGCTCCCCCTAGCGTCGTAGCTCTGACGCCGGTATGCGATCACGCCGCTTGTCTGCTATTGTTGTTGCAGTACTCCTTAAAATGCAAAATTCACAGAAGCGTTGGAGCATTACTTTGTACCGCATCAAATATCTTCTGAAGAATAAGTAAAAGATGGAGGGCCTAATCTTGTCTTGCCCTTGCAACGGCAGATATCTTCATACAGCCACCGTTTTGAGTCCACGCCAGTGTGTACGCTCCGGAGGTCAGCCGGCATCAATTGTGGATACCGTAACTCGGGTTGTATACTTAATAAGGGTTGCAGCCAGCCGAATATTTCTTCTAGGTTCACATCATGCGTACAACATATCAATAATACACCCAGAGCCACAGAGCAATCGTAGCAGGGAAGCCGATTTTGGGCCGTGCATAGAGATCTTCATTAAGCTTTTCGTTTGCACGATCTTTCATAATGTATCGTGTATTAAACTGATAGATCATTGTGGCACTTTACTCAATTCATTCATGTTTTGTTTCGTATCGTATTATATGTGACAGCTCTCAACGTGTCTGCTAAGTGGTGATCATTTGTGGCTCCAAGGGGTGCGCACGGCACGCTTTGCAGAAGAGCAGAATGTCGAAGTTTCGATCATTGATGGGCAAATCCAGTTCCGGACAATTCGCGATATCCCACCAGGCGAAGAACTTCGAGTTTGGTTTGGCGTGGAGTTCGGCCAGATCCTTCGGTTGCCGGCATTCGCCTCACTCGTTCTACCAGATCGTGAAAAAAAGTACCGTTGCATTTTCTGCGGAACCAACTTCAACTATCCATACCCGATGATTGGCCACATTATGTACCGGTGTCCAATTCGAGATTCGAATCAAAACACGCAAAGCAAGAGTCACGAGCCAACGCCGATGTCTTCACCCACGCCGCCATCTCCCCCTGTCCTTTCACCACCGAGCAGAATGATCTCACCCGGTGAATAATTTTTGGCTTGCTTTGCTATGTTTGTAGTAAAAATTCAAAACTAAATTAACCAACGCACTTGTAGACGCTTCCTATTTACTTTTTCCCTCGCTGTCACTTTTTTGAAATTCATTTCTTTAGTAAATCGCTGTCGACAATTATTTTTCGTAGCATTTTTAGTTAGCACTATTTCACTTGCAACTGATGTCTAAACTGGCACGGTTCTAGGGCTTTCCGGATCGACTCCGAATTCCCCCTCTACGACGCCTCCTAGTTTAAGTCCGGGTTCGTCATGGGCACCCTCCGCGACTGTTCTGCCCATAATTCAGGCAACGCAGAAGACGAAGCGCTTCAAATCGTTCGATATTGCTACTCTAACGGACGAAGGTGATGGAGAGGAAATGAAAAAAATAAAAAGCGAAGAAGAAGTTAGTACGGACGCCGTAATAACTACGCTGAATCTTGGAATGGGTCTCAACATGGGCCTCAACATGCATCAACCAAACCCAGGTCTTTTAAATTCAGCTCAGTTGCCCGGTCCGCATCATTTCTCATCGTTTACACCTATCGGGGCTTTGACCAACTCGGCGGCGATTTCAACACAACTACCTTATCACGGCAGTAATGGTAGGCTACTCTGTTTATGATTAGCATTTCTGATCTATGCAGCCAGAGAACAACAAAGCATTTATGAGAACAGACATGTTTCGGAATGACAATGTGGCCTACCCATGTATATCTATGCGAAGATGTCCTTAGAAATAGGTCCAAGGAAAAGGATTTTTAAAAAATATATTGAAAATTGATTTCATCGCTGGTCAACTCGTTGTACCATACTGACGCTCCGATAGAACTTGATAGCCCTTTCACATATTCATAACTATTCTGGATTTTTTTAGTAATCAATGTTTATTATATATTTATTCTCATACATATATAACTCCAATACGTTCTCCATTGACCAAAAAAGCTGTGGCACACACGGTCTAGTGATCGTCTGGAATTTGCTAATACACCGCCTTCGAGAATACAGTCCTTAGAGTTCCCGGGGAAACCTCTTGTGATAGAAGTACGTCATTAGACCATTGTTACCTTGTATCTATCGTCCATTTTGTTAATTAAACTAATGCATACGATATATATGAAGGTATGCGCCGTGCGACATGCTTACAGTTGCTGCCATTTTTCTCTTCGTTATAGGTAGCCTTCCCAATACAGTGCTTTTTCCTTTGACCGCTCCTACATTACCACAAGCCGTTTCACCACCGTCAGCATCTGCAACAACAGCAGCAGCTGCTCCGTCGAAACCACGAAAAGCTGCAAAACGCGCCAAGGCAAGTCCATCGCCTCCTGCGAATGCCCCTGAACAGGCAGCTCAAGCTGCTTTGCTTTCGTGTCTGCCCCCTTCACTGGCAGCCCTTTCGATGCCGTCACAAAACTGGTGCGCAAAGTGCAACACGACCTTTCGTATGACCTCCGATCTCGTCTACCATATGAGGTAAGAAAAATAAATTCAAATAGGAAATATGCTTTCTTTTTAAAAGTCTGCAAGACCCAGGGAAGGCTTCATCCACTGAAACATATCCCAGAAATAACTGGTTGACGACCGGTAAGAAGTAACTGACATTTTCGTTCTTTTCTGACTAGTGCAGTCTTGTAAGTTGATAGCGAAAAAAACTTGTAGCAAAAAAAAAAAAACTAAGATAAAGTTTTTCTCAACAGGAAGAAATTATTAATGCTCATTTTCTGTTATTTGCTTGCATGTGTGCCTCACTAGATCGCACCATAAACGTGAAGGGGACCCATTAAAACGAAAGAGGGAAGAAAAACTCCGTTGCCTCATTTGTCACGAAACCTTTCGGGAACGACACCATCTTACAAGACACATGACGAGCCATCAATAGATTAACCAGATGGATCGGTGGGTGCACTGGCAACAATCACCTTGCATATAAATCCGGACTTCGTCCGCTTGCCCCGGCAAAAAGTGTGTCGTCTAGAAGAAAAAAGAAAAATGTGTTTTTCTTTATATTGGAAAAAACAAACCAGATTTAGATTGCCAATTAGGCGCACATGCATGGAGGGTAAGCTGTCCGTTTAAAAACATTTGATTCTTATCGAATCGGGTTGAATTCTATATACAACCTGTTTCAGAGCTTGGTTCCGCTAAAAAAGGCGTCCTCAATACGAAGCCATCTGTTTCAGAACCTTGCTCAGGTGCACGAATAAGTCTTAAAATGTTTCCAACACCGTTATGGGATTTCTTCTAAGTAAAAAAAAAATAAATCTAAAACGATCCCTAATGGAAACATTTTTTTTTTAAATTAACACAAGGCCGGTGCTCGAAGCACTACTACCTTGTTCGTGCGTTGCCTCATTTATTCATTCTAAATGAAGACTGGTTACATGATAATCCAAATTTCGCAGTTAACAGTTTTATGTTGCTTATTAAAATCCAATTCCTTCTTCACCGGCCCTGTGAAACTCACGTCTTATAAATGAGACCGAAGTACACTTAAAACTTTGCTCATAATTTTTTTTAAATAGCTGAATTTTTAAGTATATTTTCTGCTGTTGACTTACTGTGATTTGTAGATACTCAACTGCATATACATAAATCTATGACATATAACACGAAAAAACAACCCTGTACAGTGCAAAAAGCCTATCCAGTATCGGGTTATTTATTGATGTTTAAAGAAATATGCATTGTTTGATTAGCCGAACACGTCAGAAGGCATATGTATAAATATACATGTATTTATAGACATAAATCCAATTTGCGAAATCTAGATGCACATGGTTCTGTTAACAACTCAAGCCAACAAGATCTACTAATCTGCTTTCTAAAATTAGCTTTAAACGAAATTTATTGTTTACCAACAAAAATGAAAGGTCTCAAATTTTGCACGCAGTAAAAGCACACATGTTCGCCTATCTGTCGTGAACGGCACGTTAAATAGTTCTGTCAAATAACACACGTAAGTAATAAACTTTCTGGTGGTGCTTTTCGAGCATGTGCAAACGGAAATGTCTCACATAGCATCATTAAGACAAGCATGCAACGCTAACGGCAATGACGACGACTATGAGGCGAGATCTATAAAGTCGGGTGGCCATCATCACATAAACAATAAAATGTCATAGGGCATTGTGTCCCGCCTACAGTCGTCATACGCAGTCGTGTAGGAATGATTTCCCCAGGTTTCTCCGAGCCTTTGACCGCAATTAAGCTTTACTTTAGGTAGCATGTGGGAATCTGACTTGGAAGCATGAAAGTAAATAACGACAGCCAACATTATATCGATCGCATGCGGCCAGTACCGGCGGTGCCCCGTTGTAAGAAATAAACATTGCATCAGAATAGCAGATATGAAGGAGTACACCTATTCTCTACCGGTATAGTCTGCCGTATAACAATCGTCATAGATGGACATAAACATCACCCTCTCAATCTCGTCCCTTCAAAATAAATGAAAAAAAAAACAAGTTAACGTTAAAAATAAATAAGAAAATCAACTGCACTAAAACCCCTAATGTGGTTGCGTTTAATTAAATATCTTAAACGGTAGAATACACATATTATAATTAATTATTTTCATTTAATTATGAAATATATCTTTGAAAAAATGATACATAACGGCAGCATCCCTTACGAACAAACTAGATAGATAGTACGATCACCGTTGGAGTCGGTCCTATACGAAGAAGAAAATTTTACCATCGAAAATTGAAAAATAAGTACAGAAAGATTGTTCAGGTTCATTAATTTTGATTATGAAAAATCGATCAAAAATAGGAGACGTCGATCTGTTGTTTATCGTCGGTTAACAAAACGTTGTTAATTAAAGAGTAACCCTTTATTTTAAAAATTGTACGCCAGCCTGGATTGCACTGTTCCGGTTCTAGTCAAAAAGTGTAGCAAAATTTGTGACTTTAAGTTGCCCAGGAAAATTCTGTTTTCTACGATATTTAATCGTGTGTAAAACAGCGTAACATTTAATTATTGTTTATTAAATGGCCACTTCAGTTCAGCTTTAACTTTAATTTTAAGACTTAACTTAATGCTGTAGTGAACGTATGCGGAAGGCCGTTTCTTTTTTTCTGGGGGCGACCAACCATATGCTGTTTCTTAAAATAAACGTGGAATAGTTAATAGTTTAATAATCTTGAAAGAATCAGGAATTCTGGAAAAGGAACAATTTTTATACGCGGCTGACTTAAAATTTGATAATACTTTCATGTAACTAAATTACTAATTCCATGAAACCTTGGCTTTCTCGTGCCTACTTAAACCCTAGTTCCCTATCTTTTCAGCAACACTCTCAAGAAATTAGAATATCCGGAAGATTTTTATGCTTTATTCTATCCCATTTCGATTATATCTGTATAGATAATTCCATAAGCAACAAAGACGGTCCGTTTATTTATAACTCTTCAATAGAAGCAGAACCGATCGCCTACTTCAAAGTAACAGGCTTGCCTACAAATTTATAGAACTGAGCTCGAGCAGTTCCAAATATGAAGCAGATTAGTATCGAGTTTACGCTAGTAACCCAAGCTGACGGGTTGCAACCTCTATCAAGTATTCCGAAACTCTCTAGGTAGACAGTCGCTTCTGCCGTTGGGTTCCTTGTGGATCAAAGGGGCTTTTTCGTATCCGAACATGCGCCCCCAAAGGGAAGTTGCGCGAATCGAAGGAGCTGTGGTATCCTGATGATAGAGCAAAGAGCAAGTATTCAAGTTAGGTCGATCGAGTAAAGGAGGGAAATGAGGGGGTACAAGTTGTTGAGCTGAATAGCATTAGCATTGCATTACATATTTACGATGACGATAGGCGGCGAACAGAAGAGTAATTGAAGCAGCGAGTGGTCGCGCAGACTTGAGGAGCCGCAAACACCCGCCAGCCGCTTTTCTCAGCGAGCGAAACAGAACCTCCTATTCGAGGAGGATAGACATGCGCAATAAACGCTCAATGTGAACAGACATGAAACGATATAGGTCGAGTATACCCAGTAATAATCTGGGCAGACTATCGCGCATTGTTATAGGGCGGGGGAAGCAAAGGGTGGTTCCGGTTAACGGAACATATTAAAAACTACGTATATGAAAAGAAAGTGTTGCAACACCTAAACTTCACTATAGGTCTAAATAAACAAGGAATCTGATGAGAAAAATAAATATTTTATAACTTCAGGTAGGAACATACAGTTTTTTGTTTTTCCATGCAAGGGTTGGCCCAACAAAAAGAAAGCGCAGCGTTCCCCTTGAACTTTACCAACAAATTAAGTTATTATAAATTCCATATTACTCTCCATAACCTTTTTTCCATCCCCTAATCAACTTATTTCCTCCTCCTTGTCAGAAATTTTCAAATCCGCTGCTGACAAGCTCATTCAGTCAGGAGACCCCTATTCGGTTTTAAGTCTGTGGTTTTTAGTTTTATTTGCTAGTTATAGGAAAAGGTGGTAAGCCATCGCTTAGAGATCTAGAGAACTTGGTAGATGCAAAGGAACTTTCCCACAAGATCCTGCAGAACGGCCTGGCATTGCTGCGGAGAGATATGATTTTGCCTCATCTATCAGGTCTTCCCTGTAGGGTAGCCTCGTTCATTGGATGCGAGTGAATCGTAACTGTTCGCTGTTATCGTACTGTTCTCTTCAGGCGTTCCCCAATATAGAAGACCTTTTCAGTCCAAATAAACGGAACGATCGTTTTTATAAGATGGAAATCTGAATGTCTTCTGAGTTTGAGTAGTTGAGTTTGTTTCATAAGCCTGACGTGCTTGTGAATATTCATAAAACTGCAATTCATCCTCGCTCGATTTACAAATCATTTCCGACTTTCTCCTTCAAAAGAGCTTTTAATCAACTTCCGTCGTCATCAGATGGCTGACTGGGGCGGTTCTCATGCCATTCTCGAACTTAGCAAACCAGTTTTAAACAGCCCTCTCGATTATAAACTCGTTGCTGCACCGCAAAATACTGCTCCGACACCTGTTCAATTTCGACAAAAGGCAAAATAGAATAAATGTCAAAAATGTACTTTTTTTTTTTCCTGGATCCTTTAATCTTGGAACCCAAACTCGACATGTAAACGCTTTTGTTTCGCAATCAGATCACAATACATTCGTAGCAAAGAGAGGGCGCTTTTGAATGGAACGTAGAAGCAAATAAACGGCGAACAAATGTGAGGACCAAAGAACACTAAAAACGCACCGAACGTATTTGTGTTAATATGCTTAACGCTAATACATTTTGCGAAGAGACTATCAGTAGAAGGCAATAATAAAAATCGCAAACACGCATAAAGAAAGTAGGTTTCGATTTTCGTTGTATATACACACAAATATCAAATGCAAGTTGAGATACTTCCTACAAAACACATCCTCTTAATAGTGTACACAAGGCCCCGTCAAGACCATCGCGGACAACTGGTAGTCATAAATATAGTCTCAAGTTAGCAGCTGCATATATTTTAGCATAAAGACACTGTTCTGGACAATATCTATTATGTCTTCGTCGAGCTGATGTTTTCGAACGTAGCGTCTTACACATGAACCCCAGGGCCTTCGTCATTTTCTCATAGGCTTTTGGAGGTTACTACGTCTTCGGGTTCATACTGGCAACGACTGAAAGCGGATGCAATCTACAGATGGGGCAGCTGACGAAGTGTCTAACTCGGCTAGAGGCTTAGAAGACGCCCAGGCCGGTCAGACTATTCGCTCGGGACAGAAGGGTGTGTTCAGGAACTCATCGACAGAAAAGAAGCACTCTCGTTGCTGCTGTTATCCACTGTCCGTATTGAAAGACAGATGCGACGGTGGTTGAGTTGCTAGGGGTAAAAAGGCTGTCCGTCGCCTCTATGAAGGCAAATTGAGGGCCAGACACGCTGGAGCCAGAAGCGGCCCTAATGGCCCTTGTTCACATGTAGTGAGTAGGCTGCTATAACAAAAACAACAAGAACCCTTGTTCTGTGCCAAAATCTGTATTACTTGATGGATAGCAGCAGAATATCTGCCGAATGCTCTACGTTAGTTTGCGCTTAATGGACAGCATTTATTTGGTTAAACCCAGAGGACTACTACAGTATGTTTAAGTGTAACCACAAAGAAGGGTGCCTCGCGTACTTTAAGAATACCATGAAGTACTATACACACTTGTGCTAGCGATGAGGCTAAATCTAATCGAAATTTTGTTAGCAATACGGGCATCCACTCTCTACAGCAAAATCCAACATGGAAAATTATAAACACCTCAATTTGCACTCCATCTGATTTTAAAATAAACCAAGCAGAAAACAACGTGCGCTTGACTGGTACGAACGCTCACTAAACCACAGTTAGGGCGCATTATGCCGGTAGACACGTTTCTAGCTGACCGGAGTTCGCAATTTATCTCAGCGGTTTTCAACGTATGTATAAGACACTAAGATTATGCAGTTCTATTCATTTTATAAATAATAAGTATACATTTTTAGCTAGTGATGTAGCGTTATTCCATTTTACCTACACTGATAAAGTTACAAGGCAGAAAATGTATACTGCTTAGACAAACAAACGCTCCGTAGATGCCGTAGTGTGTGTGTTTCTACATGCTAGAATAATTTCTCTTAGTGTCACTTTTCATCACTATAGTCGAACGATTTCACAACAATAGCGAGCTGTCTGTGACTTATATTTGAAACGAAGTGGCAGGCTTGTCGTTTTAAAACTTTATGAATGTTCCACACATATCAGCGTATTTTTCTTTTCTTTTCAACGTCCGATATTTTCCATTTGATATTTTCCGGACTTGGAACCCCACATGTTTCTTCGCTATTCGAATAGGTTACTCTCCTCTGTTTCTGGAGCTTCCATTTTAAATCAATTCTTTACCCGCTACTCTTGCCCGGTGTCCGCTTTTCCTCCCTTGGCTGTAGCAACTCGGTTTGCCTTGCGAAAATCGTAATACGCCGCGCTCAGCTGCCTGCTTGCGCGATTCTCTACGTAGAACTCTCTATGCACTTGAGAAATATCTGATTGCGTGCATGACCCTGTGCACGTCGGCGGTACGATGATAGCTTTTTCCTTCCTATATATTTTTGCTGTCCGAACCCTGTTGGTTCAGACATCGCAGTCTATCCTGATTCTTTCGGACTTTCATGTGCGCTGTTCTGCTATTCGCGGAGTCAGCGAACAAATCATGGCCACATGTCGCCTAGTCGTCCTGTTAAGGAAGGACACAGAAGGAGAAGGTTGACGTAGCGGCCAGCGAAATGCCCAAGAACGTCTTGATCTAGGCATCGTTCACGAGACATCCCTTCCCCGGCCCCGGTCAGCCACAGTTCGTCTGCTCCTTTGCAGAAGCAATATGGGCCAACGGCCAAGAAATGGTAGAAGACAGGCCAAGCTGGGTATTCATATGGAGATTATGCCGCCGCCACAGTTGGATTGCGGTCACGGCGCATTCGATAGAGAAGAGTACGACATATAGCGAGACAAAGAGAGGCAACAAGAAAGAAAGAGAAATACAAGGGGAAACAGAGAAAACCATGCATGATCATCATCATCATCATTATCGTCGTCGTCGTCGTTTGGGTGACTCTGCACCACCGGCGCCTCCGCTGCCTACTGCCAATGATGTTTATGTGACAGTGAAGAGAACTCAAAGGATAGGTTTCGTTTCAGGCCGAGACGGTCCGGCGGTAGGTTGGGGAGTTCATCGATTTGATCCACCGAAGTCAAACCGCTGAAAGTATGGCATGGTCAAATAGATCTAGTGAACGGAGATAAGACAAGCGTGCCAGCCAGCTGGCATTAGGAAACTGAGGGAGAAAAACATCCACATCAGATCAGTCAAGTATTAAGGCTATTTTACTTTAGGTGTATGGTAGTTTGTTCGAATGGTGAACCACTGATGAATTTGCAGTTTATCTTTTCATTTTCATGAAAGGGCTTCTGAACACTTACAGTCAGATATGCTCAATACTAGTATTTATACTACAGTGAAAGGTAATGTGTTATAACACTGAAAAAGGCAAAGAGGTTTAGCTGTGCGTATGATAACATAACAGAAAATAGCTTGCTTGCTAAAGTCCAAAACACGACTAAGTTTGAGACCGGACGTAGACACCCTCTGAAGCAATAGATTTCAAGAATACGAAACACTTTTTTAAAGTAATCTAGAAATTAAATTAATTAGATTATTACATTGGAATCAATAAGTATTTCTCCTAGTCTGTGGTGATGATTTTTGTGCAAAACATTTTTTTCATTACTGATTTTGCCCTGCCTTAGTCTCATGTTAGGCACTCGAAGCACATGTAACATTGATACGTTAATATTCAGTAAATCGGATAGGTAAATCAGATAGAAATAAGCTACAATAAGAATCCATGCTACGGACCCACTTTAAGATGAAAAGTGTCACTTATCTTTAGCGATATAAGTGCGCCTGAAGGGTTCGAACCAGCGAACCCCTGAATGTAGCGTGCGTTAAAATATTCTGTTTTGTCTGAAACAATGTTTAATGGTAGGTTCCAATGTAAAGCCCAAAAAATGTTTAGATGTCCTGTATTTATTGGTTGTTCTACCGCCACTTTATCATGTTTTAGAATAAACTGAAAGAAGTAGGCAGAAATTTAAAAAATAGGGCTTGTATGAATCTTTGAATGCTGATTTCCAATTGATACTGTGTAGATTTGGAACAAAAAAGATCACTTTATACAATCTTAGCACGGGTGAAAAACAAAAACGCTCGTGCATATTACAGCGAGAAAATCAACGTATGGTAACTAAAATGACATTAATATGTTAGTAAGCAGGTTGCTAGCATACATGAATCAATCATAAACAAAGATTAATAAAAGAATTATAGTTTGATCTTTTACTAAAAACCTTCTGAATGTTATATTTGCAAATTAACGTACTTCAAGGTAGATTCTAAATAGATGAATCCGTTTTATAGCTCGTAGTGGGAAGGACTCGCTTTGCTCTAAGCGCACACCTTAGCTGTCATCTTGTGGTAGACACTGACTGTGGATGAGCAGGACTTGGTCCTCATCCCCGTGCTAGCGCAGTTTGTAAAGTGTTTGCACATTAAACATAAGGTTTTGGTTCAGATCCTTGTGTTAACGCTTTTCTTTTCGTACTGAGAACCAGGCGTCTCCAGGAATAATATATAAGTTGTCCCTACATACAAATCAAAGAATACATCCAAATTTATAGTCAAAGATAACGGGCCGTAAGCGTGATTAAGCAAATAAGAAACTTTTTCCTTCCGCTTGTCATAAAGTTCAGTGAATCTGAGCGGGATCCATTTCCAATGTTCACAGGTTTATCGACGACATACGCACGATGTTACCTGATCAAAATTTCAGAAAAACCCCAACTATCGGCGTGTGAACGTATGCATTGCGTATAATTTGAAAGAATTGGCACCCCAAACTATTTGTACAACCAACATAAAATACCAAAAAAAAGCATTCAGTTAATGTGCTTTTTTATTTCAGAATTTAGAAAATGTTTCATTCTAAATACACACTAGTTGCTACGAGACGTATTAACTTGTTAGACTGACTGAAACCAGATCGTTTTTTATAGTATGAAGCTCTGTGGGAATTTGTGTATTTGCATAAAATGTTGGTAGTATTCTCCAGGGGAATGCTTTCCTGCAACAGACTTGTTTGTCATATACCTTCGGGGCAATACACTTTTTTGCCCTTATGTTTATTTCGATGCTACTTACTGTGCGACTAAAATGGCATCTGCTTAAACGTAATAATATTGTCATAATATTTATTTCATTTCTTTAGGATCGGTTCATACCTAAAATACTGCTAGGTTCAACACTACAAACTTCCCAAAGATTTGTTATACATATTCGATGGGAACTCAGAGTTTTAGCCGTCAAATGATCACAGATATATTTACATATGTGGTGGAGAATTTCATGTACGAATACGCTCTGTCAAGCTCAGCTTGAAAAACCAATTCGCGATTTTCCTATGATTCGTTTTGTTTTATAGATGGTTTTTCTCATAAGGTAGAGTTCCTGTTCGCTGATTTCTGCCATTGTGATAGGTGGGTTCAGATTTTACAGCTTCATTTTGATGCCATTGTTCGAACAGTGCTGCACTAAGCATCCCAATGTTCGACGTAGATAGCAGTCAACTACTGAGAATCTTTTATCCTAATTTCACATTCATAGTCTTTAGCAAAACAGAGCCTTGCGCTTTAAAACGGCATAAAAGTGCAACTGTCCTTTAAGGTAAGTTCTTCGTAACAAATACTTGTAGTGCTGAAACTCAGTCCGAATTTTCCAGGACTATATTGAAATGGGGCATAATGAGAACATATGGTCCGCCTCTTCTCTCCTCCGTTGCCCACCCGACGGCAGTTGAAGCCCTCTCCTGCTCTTCGTAGCCTGCGCTACTACTCAGGCCATCATCATGTGCTACCCCCCAAGCACGCCTCCCATATGCTCCTTGACTCGTGTGTGCTGTTTCATTTACAACTAACGTTGCAGGATGAAGCTCGCAGCTGCAGCATGTGGTTTGCAGGCTTAAGTAGGCACGACAAAAGCTTACCTACGAGCGGAGTCCTCAGGCAAGTGGCGACACCTGTGTGACTTTTACTTGGCTTCTGTTTCGTGGAAGGAATTTTGGCTCCGCCTGTTTCGACTTTTTGGTAGAGTCGGAATAATTGCCATTGGAAGCACATTAACTCAAAGTCACTGAGTAAATATTAAAAAAAAAATAACTGGATAGTTATAGCGATTATTCTCTGAGGAACGTATCGTAGTAGATAATTAGAAAAAATATTCCTTAAGCGTAAGATCTAACACTTTTAAATATTGTCTTGCCGCAAGATGTTTCTTTAATACCACTACGTGGTTTTCAGAATTTCTGTAGATGCTTGCATATCATAATCGTTAATATAAATTGACTGATATCTGACATCATCAAATCGTTTTCATTCCAAAAAAAATACCAGACAATTGCTGTTGTTTTAATATATCGACTTCAGCAGATATAATAGCAACCAAAAATACTAAATCTTCAACAGTTGTCTCATCGGAACCAAACAAACTAACATTTTGAAGTTTTAATGAATTTTTTAATCTTCTTTTTTTGCATCGGCTGAACGATTGAATGACTTATTATTATTATTATTAAGATACGATCAGCTTATGAACTAGGAGCACATTTAAACGCATTCTAATTTGGTTTTTGGTAGCGCTTGATTGCTCTGTGGCAAAAATGGCAACAAACCAAACGAACAAGAAGGAAAGCGCCCTCTTTAAACAATATCGTACTCTTAATTATGACACTGTAAGGAGGAAAAAAATAACTATATAGTACCAAGATAAAAGGAGATGCGTACGTGATATTTGTAATGTACCTGATTTATAGTCGTTAAGTTCGTACTATTCTTGACTGATTCCTATATAATAAATTGAAATTCAAATCTTTCACACATTTTCTTTGAATTCATTACTTACATATATAATGAACCCTGTCTCACAACACGGACGTACTTCATGTCGCGCGTTACGAAGCTCTAGGAGATACATTCTATTTATTAAGAAGTTAACGTTAACACGACGCACATTCTAAAAAGGTCGCTGAATCTAACTGTTTCGTTTTTGAAAATGAACGGAATGCGCTTTAATAGGGTTGAAGAAAATGCATTTAACCCTGCTACATTCACAGGGTCAGCTTCGTTTCGAGAGTTAATTCGCGAGATCCCGTGATGTCTTCATTGTGAGAACTGTGTTTTCCTACTCCGTCTAAACCTCCCTTCGCCAGTTTCGGATTTGGTCCGTTTCCTATGCTTTCTCTGCCTGTGACAACTCTCGCAGGACGCTTGCGATTCCTTAAAGACTTCACTGTCGTTTTGAGAAACCTCTATCCGGCTACCCCTCACGGTCTAAATTATCATTGATGCCGCGTCTCATTCAGAGGTTTCGCCGCAGTTCTCTCTTTCACTTCGAGATAGGGAGATGAGAGAGGCCATGGGCTTGTTCATAACCGAGTTAATTAGCAATTCCAAAGTATGAATGACTCGTATGAATGAATTGAGAATCAGTGGACTAACCAAGCGAACGATGCTGTCTCTGTCCGGCAATGGAATCATCACAACCGGCCGTAGCCAGTTCCTATTTCAGAATAGCGGCCTTCCTTGTAACTTATAACCCACAGGATGGAACAGGACATTGGAGAAACGAACGAACACTGCAAATCTAAAAGCGTCCCCTGTGCCGCCGTAAGAAGGCAGGCCCCACTTTGCTAGTCAGAGTTGACGATTCCATTTCGTCGGGTCGGAAGTGGAAGCTGAAGTCGTTGTATTACACCAACAGCGAGAAGACACGGTGAACGGATCTGCATTTTAAGATCGGATTGCTGTCGGCTGACGTAGAAAATATCACGGGAGATGTATCGTAATGAAGATTACATGTACGGAGATTCGCGCGCTTAGCAGCCATGCTAACACGCCATAATTATCATAAGAACATCATAATATAACGAGATATAGCAGAACAGTGGTAGAGGCAGAGGCCAACATCATGCTCTACTTCAAATTAGTACTTCGCTGCGTCAATTGCACATCATGACGCCGCAAAAGCGTGGAGGTGTTTTCCGAGAATTGTAGGTGCAACGGTATAAGTCTAGCTGATGTAAAAACGTATAAATCACTTAAAAAGGACACCAAAACTACAAGGGGTTCTCCAGCAACGTATTATCATTATAGCAAGCATGACTGCCTTGCTCCATAGCGGCAGCAAGAATTGCTCGATAAACTGATGCATATTATAGAACTCTAACAAATTATTTTTTATTTAAATTTATTAATGTTCAAACACTTTTAGATTAAGGAGCCATACATATATTGTATTTAGTACTGATGGCTCCAACAGGGTGGCTTGTGGAATCTGATGACCAAGATTTGGCGTTATCCGAAGTCAGCACCTATAGATTAATTCCTCCATTAATAAATTCGTCGCGTGAATTATGTTATTATGATGTGAATTATGTTATTATGAAATTAGGATGTGTAAACTCTATGACAAATTATTGTAAATATGAACCAAAGAGAATTTGCCACTATTTCTTTCATAGTAACGCTACTTTTTATACTGTTCTGTCAAGAAAATGTCTCGTCGTCAATCGTCATCTTTATTGATATCCTTTCTGTTGTCTTCTTTTCGAAAAAGCGAGCGCCCGATGATATTTTAGTCAAGCCTGACCGACACAATTTTTTTTCTGCCCCTCCTTTGTAGTCTTCTTGTACTGCCGGCACCGTCTGATTTAGCAGTAGGTGGTCAAGCATCAACCCGTCGGAGAAAGCAACTTACAACGATTCGATCACATCACCACTATAAGCAAACGCAAAACTAGACACGGACGCACAGTCGGACAGGCAAATAGCCATACAATAACAGACAAAGCGACTCATTTACTGAAGCAGCCTTCTTTGGCTTGTTTCTTTGCTCTTTCGTCCGTACTGATTAGATTTTCTGCTCCCCAATTCGACTAACCTCTTGACGCCGTCCGGGGAGGTGCTGTCTGCTCCACAGTAGGATGCAGAGGGCTTCTTTGGAGGTTCTGAGGAGGCCAAGGGGCCGAATTGGGACTAAAGGAGGGCTCACGGTGATTTATGTGGTCGAGCACACTGTTAAGTGAGCAGGGGCCAGGATGGGATCAGGATGCCTCTGTCTGGCTTCGACGAACGCAGTTCGACGGAGTGGCCTTGAAGTCCAATGGTTGAGCTGGGATCAACACACTCTATCGATTGGTTCTTAATTACATATTTAACGCCTACCTGAGGAAAACGTTCAAATTCCAGAATAGCATTGAAGAAACATATGAATAATAAATTTCATGTACGTTCAACGATTACGAAAATCACAGTTATCATTTCTGGTATAAATAGTAAGTGATGTTACACTGCCATATCTAAATCCAATGGAATATGACTAGGCAAAAATGTTTTAATGAATCATTTAGTAGCTTCAAAGAACCGAACCTGCCCAGACATGTCAGTATTATTCAAGACACGAAATCACCTTTGTTCATAGCGAAAGCGTTGTTGATTCTGCATTAGATATAGTTCAAATAAAAAGGCGTAAATATGACAAGACACTCGGCTAAAATATCAGCAAAATATAACAGATAAAAAATTATATGATCGAAATAGGCAGCAGGAACGGTTTCATTCATATTATGTCTGTAACGAAAAACAAAGTAAACATTGACAAAATGGCTGATGACATCCGCGCTGAGCCGTATCTCTAGCTGAATTGATTACGCCACAACATCGGAACATCCCGCAACAACTGGGTGCAAAAGACTCCCACGAAGTTCGGTGTAGATCGAAAGCGTGGCCGCCTACTTGAACAGGCCGCAGCTCTCAACGAATGTCGTACTCTACTTCGAGCCGCCCAGACAGTTTGTACATACAGGGCATGTCGGGAAGATGCTTGTGGCCATAGCGGAAAACATGGCCAACGAAAGAGTCAACGGACGGGGAAAACAGAAGAAGGATTGATATAGAAGGAGGATAAGAGGTAAAGCGAGGGCGGCCGCACAGTTATACGCTCGTATAGCGGCGAGTGTGAATCAACAGACCACGACCGCATAAAGGCAACGAAAGGTGCTTCAAGGCCCAGTATTCCGTAGATATAAAACAGCAGAACTATGAGAGGAAAAGGAGAAGACGGAACTAAATCCTCACGAGAAAGTAGAGAACGGGGGTGTTAAGGATCTGATGCGACTACTCACATTGGACGACGAAACTCTCAGTCGACCAGACTGCAAAGAACTGGTGCTGACACCATCAAGCGACAGACTTTTCGACTGTGCCACGCCAGTTCCCTGGCCGTCTTGCAGCGACGATAAAGGTAGCTTACCCGAAAGTGTGTAGGGCTGTATACGCGTTGAACCAAAACACGAATGAATGTGCTATAACCACGACGTATTTTATGGGTGCATACATTTAGATGGGGCAGGGAAAGTGGGGAGCTCAGATATGGGTTACACTGAAGCAACACGCCTTACAATGTGCAAGGGTCGGTTAAAACTACGATGAAGCTTCACAGACGGCCAATATCCATGTAGGGCCGTCCTGTCTCACGACCTTTACCGTGTACATATACTAGATATAATAATAATCATAATAATATGCACAGGTCCTGAAAAGAAAAACTTTTGTCATTAAGTAGGTATAAAGAAAACGTCCATATATTTAAAGGGAGTGATGGTTGAAGTTTTGCCTTCTCATTGCCCTGAAGATTCACCAGGCAGGATAGACGTATAAGTTTTTGTTTGTTTCTGTCTCTTTTTCTTTCACTTTGTCAGTGTAAGCACCTTCTATTTCAAAAAGCAATATACATGTATATGTATCTATATTTCGTTTTTGAATTCCAGTTGTATATAACTTTATTTCGAACGATTTGGTAAATGTTACAGTTACGTTGAACCTGTTACACCCGAAAAGTCGAACCTATGCCTCTCTTCGATTTTCTATGCTTGCCTACAACCTTAGTTAGCTTTTACTATAGTTGTTTTTCCAAAAACAATATACACGCAGCGCATGCGATTCCGAAGTGGAAGTCAGACTTTTTATGTTTCGTATGTCTAATCGTGCGTGGGTTTAGTTATCAACTTAAGCTCTGTCCTTAATTTGAATATCATTTTAAATCTTATGATTTGCTGCGTTGTATGCGTTGTAAGTATGAAATAGATAAAGTAAGCTTGACATTAAATACAAATAGACAATTAGTTTTATAAATGGCTCGCATTTATAAAAAAAATATAATTATTTTACCATAAAATATCTTAAAAAGAAAATTTATCCCTTTTTATGTAAAGCACGAAATCTAGAATCTGTTATAATTCGATGATATTCGGTTATAATTCGATATAACTGCGATGTCTTATTTATTATACGTTCTAGATGTATATTTTAATAATTTATCTGGCACGTGCAATGGTGAATGAGCTTTGAACAAACTAGCAGACCTATTGATATTTTTACACACGTTTCTCTTTAACAAAATAATTTTTTTAAGACAGCTACCTGCTTATAAGACTGACATTATACAAACAAGTGAAAATGCCTCTTATGTAAGAGGTCACCGACGGAGGTACCTCTCTATAAGAAAAACATAATAGCCTGGTATTAGGTGCACATAATGACATCAGAACACAAGAACGGAAGAATGACTTGAGTGGTTATTTATTTCAAAATGCCGAATTCATCTTCTCCGTCTTACACCAAAAAACCGGCTAAGCAATGTTAATGGTCCTGCGATAGGCGCAGGCGCGAGAGATGGCGGGGGTTGCGGCTGAACATAAACTGGTTGCATATACGGGTCCACATAGGGTTGTTGTGGTTGGTAAACGCTTGGCATTCGCGCAATATCATTCACTTGCAAAGTATCTTGTTGCGGTGCTAAAATCCAGAAACAGTAGCATCTTTATAAGACACTTAGCAATTGTCAGGAAGCAAAAATTGAAATAGCCAAACACTGAAAGCACAGTTAGCACCAGGACCTAAAACCGCTGCGAAATTTCACTATAATACGGTTTTTTTTTGGTTAAGAAAAGAACTGCAATGGGGGGTTGGAAAGTACCTTGCATTTCAAAATGTTTCTCCCTTGTGCATGCCTAAGAGAGAAACAGTTTTTTTTTATAGTATTACGGCCCAAGAATCAAGCAACCGTATATGATATATTGGTTTTCTGGAACTTACCTGCACATACGACAGCTAGTCCAATAAGAATTGCTTTCATTGTACAACACAGGCAATGTCGCGCCATTGTGGTAGGCTTTCGATTTAGCCTTTACTTCATTTAAAACAAGTCTATTATCAGTTAACGTTTGTTACGGTTTAGTATTCTCAGAGTCAAGAATCTGCCAAGATATAAGTCCCTTATATATAATCTATAGGTGCAACATACTGTGGCCTACGCCGCAATAGTTTGATCGGGACAGCTGTTTCATTACGTCTAAACTAATCGAGTCGTGACATGACCACTGCCATTAAGACTTACCCTTAATTTGCGGACGAAAGACAGTTACCTAATTATTCTTTCCATCAATGTTTATCAGCACCTTCGTTACATCTTAACAACATATCTAATTATTTCAGCGAGACAATTTGCTTACATAACTACCGCATTGGGTGAATGTGTTCCAATGAATCTCTTTCAATAACGTTCCAACCTACGTAATCCCACTCTCAGCTAATGTTGTCTTTTTTGGTATTAACGAATACTTGATTCAACCATATGTAAGCAAAATTAACCAGTTTCTTAGTCTTTTTTATTTGCAAGATCGTTAATTTCTTTCATATTATCTATTTTGCATATACCCACAACACGTGTAAAAAAATCATATTTTCATAAATTACAATTTGAATGCAAGTTTGAAGTCTGTACTTACTACATTTGAGAAAAGCACATTTTTTGGTAGTGGAATATCTACAATGATCTCAGCCAGCTCTAACCCAAGCCTTATGCTTATTGCTCATCCGTTCGTTTCTATCATACTTCTCTATCATAATACATCTGAATTAGTATTTCAAATATACCAACAACAACCAAACCTCAAGTCTTTAACAAAAAGAACTCCTCATGAAAAGTTTAAAGGAAAAATATCTTTCTTTTTTATTTAGAATTTCATCTTGTCAATAGCTCTTTTGGCTCATGAGTCAGATTATCGAGTCGATCGATGTTTAAAGGAATAACTAATTTTCGAAGGCCCTTTGCTGTGCTACGACTGCGGGAAACGACTATTCAAAGAGAACGTAAAAATTAATATTAGTGCGTACAATTATATGATTAACGTTAGTTAACGCTACCGAACAACATAAAACAACAGCCCTAAATTGAACACTCATAGCTCCTCCGAATAGTAATTCTCATTATATTTCATTCAGATGAATTATCTTATGCTGAGCGCCTACGGGTTAAGCCCTCGAGCGAAAAAACAACACAAATTAGAATACCGAGCCAACGGCGACGCCTGCACAAGAAAATTGCGCTCGTCGTTTATTGTTTATATGTTGGATGGGTACATCATGATCCTAACGCGATTCCCCATGGCCTTCGCGGGCAGATTAACACGGAACTTCGCGCGAACGACTCCAGAATTACCGTGAGTACGGTATACCCGACCCCAGATGGCACGAACCTTCGTCTGCTGATCTCTTGACTTGCCAGGAACACGTTTAGAATTTTTAGCTCGGTAAAGGTACACGCAACGCTTGCCGACATAGTATTGGGCAGCCTGGCGACGAAGGCAACCTACAACAAAAATCGGATAATAGTGACGTAGTCAATTGATCGTAAACAACGCTACAAACGAACGATGCAGCTCAATAAGAGAAAGCTTTTGCTCACTTGGCTTTAATTCAGTCGACGTTTCGCAAAAGACGTGAGTTGCTAAAAAATCACAACTGATTTTAGGCCAGAAGTCGATACAGACCGCAGATCTAGTAAGCAAGTTGAAGTTTCATCCACAGACTTGAAGCTAACTCCTTAATTGGCCACGGTTTGACTAGATTCGCTGACGATATTAGTAGATAGTAACATTAAAAATCTATAGTGCTCTAATTTATTTTATGAGCAAACAAGCGTTTTCAATATAAATCAGAAGTATCTCACCATCTATTTTAAGGAGAGCGGTGTGCTCGCGCTGATTTCTCTGTCCACGCCGGAACCCGGTAAAGACGGCCTTTGCATGTAGGCGTACCCTCGGCGTAGGGCGCAGGTGCCGGACCTCCGACTCAACAAGAGCTGGAGCCTTTTTCGGTTCTTTTTTGGGCGCAGAGGCCGCTTGGGCCGGTGCTTTTTTCACTGCCTTCTTGGCTGTGTCGGCCATTTTAACTATTAAAATCCAGGTCACAGTTCAGATATCGACACCAATACCAGAAAGCAACAAAGACACCTATTAACACATCACTGATGACAGTCTATGAACGTATGGCAGAAACTACGTTCTAACTAAGTTGACTCAATGGAATTCCAAGTTTTCCCAAGAACCATATGTCAAATACATTTATCGGAGATAAATCTACACATTGCCCCAGAAGTGATCGTACTGGCAATATATGGAAATCAAACTATTCGAAGTGTGAATGGTCAAAAGATATCGTCAATGTTCGATCTATATGTGTTTTTCCTAAGACGATTTTCTAAGGCATAATTTCGTTAAGACTAACGGCTCAGCAGCTTAATTTAGAAGTGCTAGTAAACATACTTCATATGGTCACGCATATCGTTATATACATGAATCCGCTCTAAAAAAATCTTTACATAAGTTGTTTACGCTGCAACCTATTTCACAGAATGAAAAAATTATTCTAAGTCAAGATGCCACATTCAATCTGAAATATTGTCACTTTGTCCTGTAAGCGTTTTCATCAATTTTTTTAACCGAATCAGAAATATCAACGGTTTCCAACGTGTTTAGCTCAGCTACATAGCTGAATGACAATCCAAACAAATCCGAACGTATTTTCACCAAAGTGACACAGAATCTCACTAAATCTTCTCAGCAACGATCACAAAATCTCGTGGTAGGCATGCTCCATTCATTATACCGAAATTTCGCCAAAAATATTATAAAATTGAAACACTGATCATCGTACCGAGAAATCAATATGGCTGAAAAGAACAAACAGGGCCGGAAAGGAGTTTGTTGTGGTTTCGATTCGTCTGTTTGTTTACAGCGGATCCAGCACTCCGCTAGCGAGAGGCTAAATTAAAGAAAATAGTGTATATTTAAGATTTTCGTTAGCAAATTAAAAGAGAACACAAGCAAACTTACCAAAAAGGGTAGGAGAAAGTATTTTATTTAAAACTCCTTATGACACCGTACAAACATCATAACCAGGTCAGATGATCAATTTCATGGTGTACGTTGAGCTAGACCTGAGAACTGCGAATTTCAGATACGACACCTTGGTTGATAAATTTGCAAACTATCCAGGTGAAGAAGTTCTGCTTTCTTTATGAAAGCTCAGTTATTTTTTGAATATTTTCTACATGAGTGACAAAAGTCAAAAAAGAAGTCGAGTGCCCTCTGCTGCCTCCATGGTAGGCCATACAGAATAATGAAACAAGCAAATAAATTATCGGATACTAAATAAAATAATTCAGCTAGTATTATTTTTCATAGCCGAATTTTACCATCAAAGAAAGCGATCCCTAAAATAAGTAAAACTGAATTTATTTTATTAATTCGCATATTTGGAAGTCGCCGCGCTCGTGAAAAGCGGGAGATTCAAAAATGCCAATAGAATATCTTAATACCTGGACAGAAAAACACCAAACAAAGAGAATGTATACAGTAGTATTTGTGAACTAAAATTTATTGTTTTATCGCTTTTGTAAACATCTGTTATACAAGAGCTTATATAAAAATGAATAGTAAATGAACAGTCAGTGTCCTACATGTGGTGAGACGAGAATGCTTGACTGAAGCACTTCTTGTTTTCACAAGATGGAAATTTGTGCCAATTTAAGAACTGGCGTTTTTCGCAGTTTGTTTAATAAAACACATCGAAGTCATATAACTGCTCGAGTTTTGCGCGATTCAAGATCATGTCATGTTACAATAGTTCGAAAAGAGGAGGAGACTCCACTTCTGGCTTATCTTCGAACTCGTATCCTGGCTACCGGGCCATTTACCGTACACGATTATATGGCCGATGTTCTTACGAACTCTCAGGTAAAATGCAGTGTCAATTTGATTAGGTTTGAACTTGAATGCTAAGTGATCTGAAAAACGGCAGAACACGTCTTCTTCTCTTAGGAAAAATGTCTTAAATATTCTCATGTACTTAACTTTATCATTTTTAACTATGTTATGTCACTGCTTACTAACCAATGTTGCTGAAGAAGTTACGCAATGGAGAAACTAGTTAGGTTTTTACGTCAACACCATGTTTACTCCCTCATACGTAATGCCCATTTCTATGCTGCAGTTTTATGGCGCCTTATTCCGCTTTAATTGAGGGCTTAGTTTATGGCTATCTTAGATCTACATGTAGTTCAGGTTACATATTAATGACTATACGTGTTTTGTTGAATAAGCCTACGAAAAAGCCTTGGATAAAATATTTTCCTCTGAAGGTCTACGAATTTTTGGGATGGCGGTACAAAAGCTATCGAATAACTGCGTATATCAAAAATCAATATCGCAATCGAATTTGTCATCCATACTGCTGAAACTTTTGATCATTCTTCGTGATGTTTCACATTGAGCTTCGATCACTGGATTTCGTCACTCGCTTGGTAGAGTACTGATTTCCGTTACCATCATACTACATTGATAAACCACATCGAACATCATTATTAACTATATTCAATATGTGCTTGCAGCAGGGATACTACATGCACCGCGACATGTTCGGGGCAGCTGGCGACTTCACGACATCTCCAGAAATTTCGCAGATGTTCGGCGAAATGATTGGCGTATGGTTCCTGAACGAATGGCTAGAGGCCGGCTCTCCACAACCGGTACAGATAGTCGAGGCTGGCCCAGGCAGGGGCACGCTCATAGCAGATATTCTACGCGTATTTTCCAAATACACAAAGTTAACGCAGTCCCTAACGGTGCACCTCATCGAAGTATCGCCGCACCTCTCGACACTTCAAGAGGAGCACCTTTGCGGTACGGCAACGGAACAGATCACAAGCCAAAACTACTATAAGGAATCAAAGACACGCACGGGTTCTTCTGTTCGATGGTACAAAGATATCCATTTAGTTCCACAAGGGAATTATACATTTTATCTAGCGCATGAGTTTCTTGATGCACTGCCAATACATAAATTTGAGCGAACAGATCAAGGCTGGAGAGAGGTACTTGTTGATTTAGACGACTCACCTACATCGCCTCTGCATCTGCGGCTTGTATTGGCTCCCGGTCGGACTCCTTCAACAGTTCTCATTGACCCGGGTGAGACCCGTAGTCACATTGAGGTTTGTCCGCAAGCTGGCATGTTCGTACAGCATCTGGCGAAGCGTCTTGAAGTCAGTGGAGGTGTTTTCCTTCTGGTGGACTACGGACATATTGGCGAAAAGGGAGATACGTTTCGAGCATTCAAAAAACATCAAATACATGATCCCCTGTCTATGCCAGGACAAGCCGACCTAACAGCAGATGTGGACTTTGCTTATTTGCGACGCTGCGTGCAAGATCAGGTGAGTGCGGGAGAAAATGCCTAAAACTGACATATTGCCCACCTTAGGCCTCGAGAAAACCACCCTACGCACTTAAACTACTATATTTTGATTATGGATTGCCTTAATGTTCGCCTTTTATTTAAGGGAGTCATAGCCTATCTATGATTTTCGGAGGCTTTTTAAATTAAGAATGATGGTACTAAATTAACTAGCTGTATTCTTTTAACTCTGTCGAAAACCACAACAGAAGCTGCAGTTCGTTAAGCAAAAAAACGTCTTTCTAAAGTCAATGTAAATAAAAATTGGTTCGTATCCACTCGTTTAAAAGAAAATTGCTTTGTCTTCTAGTAGTATTTTCCAAAATACGTAGGCTTCCTATTTTACCTGAACACGTTGCTGCAGCTATTTCTCGAGAGCTCACATCGAGTAACAACCCTAACGAAAATATCTTTATCGGGTTAAAATTGCTATTAGGTGTTGGCTTTCGGCCCGGTCACTCAAGGAAGTTTCCTTAAATCGATGGGTATAGGCGTTCGTCTCAAGAAACTCCTTGAAACTGTTCGAACACCTGAGGAAGGTAAGCAGCTACTTAGCGCTTACGACATGCTAACTAATCCGCGACATATGGGAGAGCGATTTAAGTTTATGGCGATGTTACCGAAGAAAGTGGCCGCGACGCTTGATCGGAATGCACCAGCCGGCTTCGAAGATGCTAATAACGCTTTTAGTAGCGTATGACTTAAAATTTTGCACTTAAGAAACCCACAGTCCAGCTCCGGCTTCAGCTTAATGAGGGGCTCGTTAAAAATAAGATGATTTCGAAACGAGAACTTAAATTCAGCTCAAGAAGTGGATTATTCTTTATATTGCTATATTGGAATCATTCATGATACCAACATACGAAATGATGTATTTCATTTTTTTTCTTTATTTTATGTTGGGTCAACCTAAAAACTCAGATCTTGGGGGTTTGCAAAGGCAAATAAACCTTTAATAATTCAATGTTACCTAGAAGAGAGGTAGTTACAATATAATAAAATGTGAATGTTTCAAACAAAAAACGTGATTTTTTTTTACTTAAAGAGGTAGGCGTAGAAAATGGCCTGCTTTCTCTCTGAGTTTAAATTTACAGTCAAAAGTTATTATGATAACATGCTTTTACAATATTACTATAGTAACGAAAACAGAATTTTTAGACATTTTCATTTGAGTGCTCGTTATATAGTAAAAAGTATAAACCGCCTCAAATTACGACTTTAAATTAACTAAAATTTTCTATTTTTGTCTAATACAAGAGTTTAAACCTAATTTTAAATTATGCATTTATAAACTAAATAGGGAACAGGAATATAAACGTTACAACAGAATTCATTTGATATGTAAAACGGTTTTCATTCAAATTATTAAGGCAAAATGAGTTGCTTTATTTTAAATTAGACTCTTAATGCGCCGACTAATACATTTATTGGGATTACGCTCTTTCGAAGAAGAGCTTTGGGATAGATGGTACAGATTGGGAAGAATATTTATCATAGCATACCCCACAAAATCGAAGGTTGCGTATATACGAACTAGGATAAAAAAACTGACCATAAATTGCCGTATAATCGACGGAAAATAGAATTATATGTTTTATTGTTAATATATATACGTTTATTATTACACGTAAAGAGACTAGTGCAGCTGGAATAGGTTATTTTCTCATGCTTACGTCGGTTGCTCTTCCTTTTAATTGCTCGCTTTTTATTTGTAATATAATAATTATAACCCACATCTTCTACTTAATCATTACCTTGATCCTCATTCATTCGCTCGTTCGTTTATTTCATTATTTTTTTATCACACGGGTATATACAGGCCCGCTGTTGGCACACAGAGGGCACGATTAGCCATCAGTTTTTAGTGGTCATGTTTTCGCGACACGTTACTCAGCGTATGCGCGAAAGCGAAGCTGAAGTCTCACTGTTAACGATCCGTGGATTCCACTTTCGTTATGCAGCTTTTCGTATCCTTGATCACGCATCATTATGACAATGATAATTATAACGATTTCTCCCCTTTCGTCCCCTATAAACACACGGCCTCGCTTTGTTAGTCCATCAGTCACGTAGTCGCGCACGGATAGCCGTATTACTCAATAGTGACATCTGAATTTTAAATAACATTTACACAGTTTGCGCGTAATTATACCGCCTGGCGTTAAAATTCTATATCTTTCTTTTTCTAGTTTTAAGTATTTTTTTTTTGTCCCATTCATATCAATGTCGTTGAGAAGCAACTTTTCTGGTACTATTGTTGTTTCTACTGTTGTTGCTTTCGCTGTCCTTTGAAGTACTTATCGCTTTATATTTGTATAGTATTTAGGCGTCTTCTCGATTTGACGTTCAAGTTTGCATGAACCTCGACTCCAGTGTTGATAAGAAACACTATCCAAAGTTAGTTCCTGGCTTAGGAGTACATCAACATGTTTTGCAGATATGCTTGCTTTTTAGCGGTCGGCAATCAATGTATAGATACCTTATAATATCATTTTAGTAACGTGTAGTAAACATTTATAAATGTATGTCTTTGTTTACTTTTTACGTATAAGATATACAACTTGAAATGGATGTATGCATTTAATACTGTTTTTTGTTCCGTTTGATTGTGTTATATTTATGTGTGTGTGTGTGTGTTTTTCTTTATACGTAACTGCGATAAAAGTCGTTTGTGTGACACTCATCGCACATTCGTCATGCAAAAGGCATGTTTACGCTAACAAACAAGTGGCGTATTAGCTTTAACAGTCTCATATCACTATGTGTTTCATATATATAAAACAAAAATGAGACTTTACCATTAACATGGTCACCACTACTATGCATATTTATGTATGCATGAGCGTGCAGTAAAAGCAACAATCTATCTATTTGGGGGTAACGGCGGCTCATTTGAATTTCGTTCCGTTACGTTTTGTTACATATTATCGTATAGCCACTAAGATTTCTGCATTGGATAAAAAAACAGCTGTGCAACGTAAAATCAAGGACAAAGGGTAGTCGTTAATGGGTCGTATATTTATAGAATACCGTATCACAAATCACGTCGACTTTTGCACTAAAAGATTGTTTTAGATTAGGCAGCCATTATTAGCGTTTTAGCAACCTATTGATTCGAAGGAGGAAATATCAGAACAAGCATTTCTAGGCTACGGAATGCATAATTTGGAACTTAAGGGAAACTGGGGTCGTAAGACGTTGCATTAACTAAGACGTATTCTACGTCCATGGCCTCGATCAGTGAAAAAAAATGATCGAATGTTACCAAACTTTTACACAACTACAGGTAAAATGAGAACTCGATGTGTGGTAGTACAGACCACTGTGTCAGCTCAAGATGGCGAATTCTGATTTGAATGTGTGGTCAAGTTCACGTGCGTGTCGACATATTCAGTTCCCAAACTAGCTTAGACTGCCAACCTAGACCAGCTTAGATCAAAACGAGCTTATTTTTTCAAACAGAAATAAAGAGACGGGAGGTTACTGATGTGTGCGCGACTGAACCGTTCGAGAAAAGTTAGCGCCTGACAGGCCTTTTGGTCATCACCATCTTTCTTACCTTTTTTCACCATTCACAGGTTCAGCCGCTTCATTTCCCGACCAGACGGGACATGGGAACTAACAGATTCCTTCTTCTTCTACCTTATAATGATGCTTCCCCGTGTTTAAACGGGATGCTAGTCTCGCCTGAGCATTCAGTTACTCTAAACTTCTCTCTGGTAGCCTGATGTAATGCATTTGGCTACTTTTGCCAAATTAATAAGCGTGCCCGTTACGAAACCGGCGATACCAAAGCACATGATAAGCACATTCTTGATGACCATAGCATACCATCGTTTTTTACTCATCTCGTCATCATCGTAAAAGGTAAACAACTCAATTAGCGGTGGAATGATTAAAGCTAACGAGGATGACACAAGCGCTCCGACAAGTGAAATAAATAAGTCCAGCTCCGGAATACTCATGGCTAAGATGAACGTAAAGGTCACAAGAGCTGTACGTAGGCCTAATTCAATGTAAAGTAGCTGGTGCGGAGCGCACCGGGACGCTAGCTGAAAGCGATCCTTTAACCACGGCCAGAAGATTTGCATCGGCACGTACATTTGAAGGGCGTACGAGAGAAAGATCGAGATAGCGAAGATCCCTCGAACCGTCTCACTTAACCACCCGCTGTCGAAGTTCAAAGTGATTGAACCCTGGATCGCCTCACCGTATTTCAGGTAGCCGAAAAACCCAACTGCTGTGTACAGGATGACGACAAGTGACATGCCCGTATTCATGACACCGAAGAGGCCTGCAAAGTCCTGTGGTCTTTCCATCTCGTTCTCCAACGGAAGTACCTGAAAACGAAATTATCTACGGAGTTAGTTTACGAGCATAAAAACGTAACACGAGAAAAGTTCTGTTTCAAAAAGGAATCATAATTTACTGTACCAATGTTACCGATTAGAACATGTATATAAAAGAAAACACAAACAACATTATTATACAATCATAATTCTTAATTTTTTTTGGTTAAAATTAGCCCTAAAGGATAAAAACAAGTATAAAAACAATTTGGCAGCTAAAATGTTGTCACAATAGAAAAGCAGCCTCTTATTATTACAACTATATTTCGATCCAGTAGGTATATTTTTACTCACAATTCCAATGCCTTCAAAGGCATAGATTGCGGTTCCAAAAAAGAGCGGCATTTTTGAAATGTCTTTGTAAGTATCACGTGATAATATATTGGGCAGACCGTCCTTGAAAATTATATAAAAAATCAGAACCATGCCGCCCATTTGAAGCACGTTGGCTACCGTTGAAGCAATCGCAAGAGTCTTGAGACTTCGGATGTAGTTGTACAGGATCATTATCGGTAGTATTATTGCGAGATAAGCATAAATCGGCAAATTTTTCCCTCTATCTAAATGAAGGACACCTGCAAGCGCAAATCGTAGAAAAAAAATGTACATATAATATATAATGGGACAGTGCAGTAATACTCGCTGAATACTTGTCTAAGGATCAGTTTTGTTAGAACAGGTTGAGGAAAAGCGTTTTCTTACAACTGTCTCAGTGTCAATAGTTTACCTGTTATATAATGTCAGATGATAAGTGAAAGATGTTTTCCAGAGCTGGTATTGCTATTAGATTGCTACATCGATTCGAAAAAGCTATCACAGCATAGCGCATGATTCTTATTTCTATTTCCCTTAGATCGCAAACATAGGTAACGAGGCCACTTAGGGTTATACAGCATAAAGAACACCAGAGTATCCCTGCTCACGAAAATTAAACATATTTTTAAAGGGCTAGTTAGGAAAACTCCGATACCCCAAATCCTCATGCGGTTACACAGACTCCGTATTTCATTACGGATTCATGCGGAGTATTGATCAAGTTCTGTTTGGAACGAAATATTAACGTATACTTCTCTATGCCGTTGACTACTAGGAGCTTTCCATTATAAGATTGTTGATGCCAGACATGTTGAAATGTAAGACTGAGGGGAAAACTCACCTTCTGCAACTTTCTGTACACTGGTAGCAACGAATACAAAATACACACAGCAGAAGCCAATTTGTGTTAAAATTAGAAAGCCGTTGATGATTTTTCCCGCTACTCGTGAATAGGGCCGAAGTCTGTACGGTCCGCAGGCGACAGCCTCCTGAGTTACACCAGCAAAGTCTAACGATCGAACTTGTTTTCTGAAATTATAGAGTCGTTATATGCAGTGTGTATTATTACATTAAATAACAGCTAATGTTGCGCCATGGACTACTATTTCATCACTCACATCTAGGTAGCATTACATTTGATGATAGAATACGCGTTAAAAAATGTCTTGTGTATCATAACGAAGTATCTGATTGTCTCGACGAAAGGCCTGAAGATGAAGTGCAAGGAAACGATGAAAACAATACTTTGGCTCTATCTCATTTAATAGCAATGGTGGAATTAACGCCTACTATTATAGTCAGTGTTGAACATGACGACGGATTTCCCTAAGTGATCCTCTTAAAAGCCTTTTTTGCTTTCCCGTGCTTTGCTATCGAATGTGTTCGTTTCTGGGACAAAGACGTACTTCTTTTTGTAAAGGGACTGCACACTGTTCTATAGGAGCACAACAAAGGATCTCTATATAGCAGGTTGCTGCGTTAGAGTTAGATAGAAGCTAGAGCTAACGTCTTGTATGGGAATGACAAAAATAATGAATAATTGCTAGATTGTCACACACATTGTATCTACATGATAATAATAGTAGAGTTAGGGATATATGTGTATATATATATATATATATATATATATATATATATATATATATATATATATTACTACCGATCAGATTTTAATAATTCTTCTTTCTTAATTTGCCTTCATCGATAGTAAATAATGTTGCTTTCGATAATGCTCGAACCGTGTCGAACAAATAAATATACGAACCTTTTTGATAGGATCCTGTTGCACCGCAGTAACATATGCATGCAATGGATGCAGATGATACCGATCAAGATGATTCCGGCGGAGCCGACGAGAAGACCGGCGTTGGTAAGTGCCGAGGGCATAGCTAACACACCTGTGCCAATGTTGCCCTTCAAAAGGTGCATCATTGTTTGACCATTCCTAACGAAAAAATTGGATGAAGCATTGAAATAGAGTACTTAAAGAAATACTGTTTATTTTTTGATCCCGAGCTTAGTCTGTGGGATTTAATTGCATAGAATGTAGCGAAGAAAGATTACAATTATAGATTTGTTAATACTTATACATGCCTCTTTCAAGTAGATAGGAAAGATAGGGCCATTAGCTAATGTAAGCATACAGGAATAGAGCCTCATCGACGTATAGGTTACGACTAAGTATTTTTGTCAGCAGAAAACTTACGTGGTCAAAGAGTGGTATCTTGCTCCATTTCCTCCCATTGAGATGTTATCGGCTACCGATTCGGCGGGAGCACCTGTTTTACCGCTCTCGAGCGAACTGACCGAGTTCGTCCGTAAGAGGGAGTCCATTTCCCGCTTGTCTTTGCCTGTCATCGCCTGAATAAAAAGGAAAATCCAAATCAAAAGAAACAGAGTTCGCAGTCGCTTGATGTCACGAGCTAGTAAACTATATCCTATGCTTAAAATACGGGAACGAGCAACTGTTTCAGGTATTCTATTGCCATAAACTTCTTAATGTCTGGTTACCAAATCTTGTTTGCAAAACTAACAATCGCCAAGTGTTCTTCATTTAATTATATACGACTAACTCAAGTAAGTCTATATAGTCGAATCTGTTTAGTCCGTGTGTGGATAAAGCGCACAGCGTTGTAAGCATCTTTCCCGCCGATATTATTCATGCCGCTTATCTTCATGAATACAAACACTACCTCGATAAGAGCGAAGACCCGAATAACAGGTGGCATAGACCTACCCTGGCTGATACGACATCCGTCACGGATACATGCAGTACGTTTCGACTGCTTCTAATGGGCGCACGTTACAAACGATTTCATGGCGCCAGTAAAACCAGATAAATCTTAGAGGCTGGTCCAGCAGCGAATGCGCATGAGAGGACTAGTTACGTGTGTTCCACTATTTTTTCAACTGTGTCTGCGTTTATTATGGATGTCACCGATGATTTAAACGTGACGACGACGAAAATATATCTATATCGTAAGTGTCAATTTTTTCTCGAAACTCAGGAGGATACATTATTCAATGAAGACATTTCCAATGTCTCTGATGAACAAAAGGCCGCGTCGATTAGGGTTGCCTATTAATTTGTCTCGAAAAATCTATTTGCTAGACAAGTAAGAGAGTAAACAAAACTGTCCTTGCTCCAAAAACTCCAAAGGTTAGGATTTCTATCAGAATTATTTTTTGTGCAGCCTAATGAGTTCCGTCGTTTATGGTGGACCTCAGTTTTTAGCAGAGAGATTTGTAAAGCAGAAATCACGGCCAGAAGAAAACCATATTGAACACGATTAAAAAAGATTGAACGGGCTTTCTTGACTCTGCCGAATGGTTCTCTCTAAATAGGAACTCCACCAGCTGCTGTTTAATATAGGACTGTTAGCGTCATGTATGAGTTTCCTAAACTATAAATAATATTTACATATAAATATTAATATTATTTAAAAAAAAATCTCTAAAATAAATACATAGAAAGATGCGTTACGATGGCTTGATCCGAGGCACGAAAGTGTCCCGTTGACTATATTAATTAGCCAGTGGCTGGCCTTAGACAAGTTAGTATCGCGTACGCTAATGAACATGTGAGTTGTCAAATTGTGCTGCGGATCGTTCTATAATGAACCGTACGTGTTAGGACGGGGCACGTAGAGCCAGTCACCGAAGGGTAGAGGATGATTTGCTCCCGGGGGGGTATCTTGTAAGGCCCATTAAATCCAAAGATTTCAATAACGAAATTTGTATAATAATGCGGACTGCATTGAAAAGCTTCTCATTTTGTCACTGCTATTAACATCCATATTACTATATCTGCTATAGACAGAACGCGTATTTCACGCACATATACAACGTTTTTATGTGAACAATCCTTTTATAGACAAATTCTATTGGTCGAATGGCACAATAATGCGGTCGACCCGGGCAACAGAGATTTCGCTATCTTGGCGTGCTCAATTTCTACAAACAAGCCCAATGATATACAGCGCGTTTCTATTGGCAAATGTATTTGAACGACTCGTATTCACGCATCGTTTGTGTCGACTGCTATACACCGGCCTGTCGCAACTTCTCGCTGATAGAAATCCGATGCCTCTTTGCCGTAGTAGATAGGTACAAAAGCACAGATCGTCACGCGTACACATCACGAACATTGAGCTATATCAGGGACGCATTAGGTTCAAAGTTCAATAATCGTTTGTGATGCTTGCAGTAGTTGTCGATATGAGCTCTGTATGGGGTAAATTCTCGCAAGGGGCGCTGAGGAATTCTTTATCCATGAATACCTCGTGGTCTATGAAATTGAATCAATGTCCCTGCGCGTCACTAAATAGGGGGCACTAAGGAGGTTAGCAATGTACAAGGAAAATTTCCAGGAGATATAAAAAATCAACCTGCGCTTGTTCCTTTGAGTCCTTGAGTAAATTTTAGGTTCAGATATATCTCTAGCGCTAGATCAGCATTGTTTTTAGATATAAGCTTGTTTTGTTTTGCTGTATTATAAACCATTAAATGAGGCCAGTGCGCTGCTTAGAGTCCTGCTAAAAACACATAAATATTACAAAAAAAGACCTGGTATGAACGCAGTTTTTTTTTACTATAAGTACTGAATACAATGGAAAGCCCCCACTTATAGACAGGAGAGCTTTGAATTCAGTGCATAAAACTTATTAAATGAGATTCGGCGATCCTAGTTTAACGCACAACCTCTACACCAAACTGGCGTAACTGAAGCAAATATCATTGGGCTTAGAACCTCACTTTAAGAACAAAAAATTAAATTGTCGGAAAAGTATTGATTGGTTATGAGCTAAAATTGGTGTCGATATTTTTTATACTTTAAAATAATATTACTAACGCAAATATGGACCATTCTGATCGCTGACCCTTTGCAGTTTCCTTGGTAACACCATAACTTTATCATTATCGAATCTTCATCAAGGCGACTGAAGTGATTCGGACCACAGGCAGTACACCAACAGACGATATATGGCTTCTAGTGAAGTCGGTCGAATAAATAGCTTCACTCAACACGACAAACAAATAGTGCCACGCGGCGTATCATCACCACCACTACTATACACATAACTAAGCATGCACAGGCAGATGTACGTAATATAATAGGTGATCGGTTTTTCAGCCAAAATGAAAGCAAATGTTTCCTTTTATATTTTAAATTAACACTAGAAAACTATATATGTACCATTTTAAACGATAAACTTCAGCTATTTCCTAGTAACGCCACTGTTTCATCACTGTAGGATTATTATAGTGTCAGGGCCAGGAATTGTAGCCAGTGATTGTTGTACCGTTCCATTGAAATTAAATCAATATCATTAAGGATACGCTGCGGAGACCGAAACAGAGCATTGTCTCATGGTGTACGATCGGCTATACGGCAGATATGTTAAAATTTCCATCGAAGCTCTTTCAATTTATGCCTTTTTTTTAGCTAAATATGTGTGCAGTTTGGTATGGTGGAAGCTAACGCCTTTTATGTTCATTAGATCCCATTGTTTCCTTCTCTATAGTTTGTAGTAATCTTGTTAGCTTTTGAATCAGTCATCCTTCTAGGGGGTAGCTTCCTGGTAATTTTCGATCCCACCGAACAGGTACTGGGGAACTGGACCTTATTTGTCATCCGTTTGATCCTTGTCACAGATTGTGAGGCAAGTTTTTTAGTTTGTTTTTTTTTGCACGTAATTGTTGTATGTGATCTGCTTTTCGTCGCTCATGATCAGTTACGTTAGAAATTCTTCGATTTGGGAATTTCGTAGACGGAAATAATAACGCGAATAGTTTAAAACTGTTAGGCGGTGACTCTTTAGTTTTTTGGCGATGTCATCAGTACTCACATATCAGTCTTTCGCAACCAATTTATCGATCTTTTCCATAATTGCTAGCCCAATACGAGAAGCATTTTCATATAAAAATTTCAAAAGTGTCTTGGACAGTTGTTTTTAGCGACGTATCCTGATAATAAAAAACACAGATTTTTTGTCGGTTTGAGTAGCATTTATGCCTTAAACGTAGTAAAATTAATCAAATCATTGCAGGAGTTTTATTTTATGTCTGAATAAAGACATTTCAACATCAGCATATCTACTACTGTCAGATTTCAGCCTTGAAATGACACCAATGCTGACCCGATATAACTCCGATTTCGTGATACGATCAATATTTTTTTGATAACCCAATACATACATGGTATCACTCCGCCGAGGCGAATTTTAAGCGATAGATGTCCACACAACAAGGGGTATGCAACCTGTACCTAACTTTCCATTTTAAAAGGTCTTAACCTTCTGTGAATAAGACACGTCTAGTGAACTTCTGGGAAACACGATAGCAAACAAGTGAATAAAAAAATACCTTCATAAACTTATTTCCGATCCTAATAAGCTAAGGCCTTATTTCAACTTTATAAATACATATGGCCTGCATAACGCAGTACTCTCTTGCTAGTAGTAAATCCTTATGTAAGCAACCAGTTACATTCTCTTATACTAACCAAGAAATGGTTTCGACTGTTAAGCACTGATTTGTTAGCCGATATCCTTCCACCTCCCATATAGCTATTTATGCTTGGTGTGGCCATCTTGCCATTAGCGGCGGCTCTAATTAGGGAGTCCCTTTCTTTGTAGATCATCGCGCGGGTAGCTGCTTCGTTTATATATTTACTAGCCCGCTTGTATGAAGCGTGTCCATAAACACAAAAGAGATCACACTACAACAAAGCAACACTAACTCACTGCTTTATTCGTCACTATCATAAGCACAGCAACAGGGTGTAGTTTCAAGCTCGTTATGTAGACGCTCCTACTGTGGTCACTACAATCATGCGTTGAAAGGCACTGTTATTATTTAACTCTCACGATGGAACGTCAGACTTCCTGCAGAAAAAGCCGAGGGATCCTGCGAGCCTCGGAGAGCTGTAAAAAAAACTGTGCACTCTAGTGCAAGATTCGTTTTCACTACAGCAGATTCGTGCCTCGTAAACTTTGTTTGGTTTAGTTCAAATGGAATTCGCGGACTGATCTAATAAGCGTATATAAATAAATATATGTAAGCTATTTGACGATCAGAATATAAAAAGCTGGAGTTTGACTAGTTTAATATCACTCGCGCAACAGCCCCTCTCCTTCTAATCGACGGAGGAGGATAAGGAAAGTACGTTCGCGCAGTCAATGACATTCGATGAGATCGCTTCTCAAAACGGCCACCGATTTGTTTCCATCGACGTTAAACCGAGGCGTTGACGCAGCGAAGCCGAAGTGCGTTAAATGCGGGAACAACAATAACTAACTCCGTGCGCGGTGGACCAGTCCTACCCCGTGTCGCAGTCGCTTGATGACACGAAGGGAGAGTGTCTATCGATAGCGGGTGGGAGGGGGGGGTGTAGTTACCGATGTCGTCGCTTTCCAGCAGCGCCGTTCACGCGCCGTCGTCATCGTCGCCATCACCGCAATTTTGCATTGCTTTTTCTTTGGAGCTCGAGGGGGAAAGGGAGGTAGGGATGTTTGAAGACTACTGGAACATGTTGGCAGGACACACTCGGCGTGTGTGTAGATCTATTTGTGTATGTGTGTCTGTAAACCGAGGTCGCCAGTGGAAGATTTTTTCGCCCCGCACGTGCGAGCGATCTCTTAGCAAAATCGCGGTGCGACTCTGCAATTGGACGCCTTTCCGCGATACGTTAGCTCAGCTGAACGGGTGACGTCAGCGCCAGTATTAGCAACAGCAGCGGAAACACTAAGTGTAGCTCATATAAAATAACCAAACAGATGCCGCTGGCACTGCGGCCGACGCTGCTCACTTGTTGACCCTGTATACGTCTCCGTACCGAGGTGCTATATAGGCCGAAAACGCTGAGGACTGCTAAGTGATGTCATCTTGCAGTCGGTCGCCCAATACACTCAACCCCGTGCTACTCAATTCTTCAGTACCAGGAGACAGTAACAAAGAAAAATCCAATCGCCAGTTGCTACAGCTCTCCTTTACGGTCATACCTATTGCACCTTCTTGTCATGACGAAGTTTTTGTTTCAGCTATTACACCAGCATCATTCCATTAAAGCACCTCAACATAGAAGATCCCTTAGTCTTTTCTCTCTCTTCAACCCGTTTCGTAGCATTGCCCCCGACAAAACCCCTCTTTTAGAAGTTCTGTAATCGGCATCTGCGCTAAATTCGTCCCGGAAACACGCAAGTGATACACGAGAATCTCGGCTTTCACAGCCAACACAGACAGACGCACAGGCGGGACGCGCGACAGGTACACAATTAGGGAGCGACATAGGCAGACGTCACTCCTATCTATCACCTACGCTTTATCCGTCACGGTAGCAGCAGGAAGAATGAGTAATCGTCAGTGCGAGACCGTCTTGTACTTTGCTATGTGTGTATGCATATGTTGACACAATACGAATGGAAATTTATTGATGGTTTGGCCGGCTAAGCCTCGGAATGCAAGCGACGGGGGGGGGTCGCTTTTGTAGGTCCCGCCAGCCACACAAGCTGTATGAATGAAGAGAGTTTGGCCGCTCTAGCTTGGATCAAAATTCTCGAAAATCCGTTCCGCCACCTACAGATACGTGTGCCATCTGTCAGGGACAGATTGTGCAGAAAAAAAACAGTAGCAATAAAAAGAAATGACTGACATTGTAAAAATGGTTTCTGTTATATCGCAGTAGACCCTCAAAGTCGGTAAAAATGACTGGCGACAAAAAACTAATAGCCTATGATTGTAACGCTGCCCGACCAATTGGCCGTTTGAGCCACCCTCAATTAGGGCTATAAAAAGAACTCTTGCAGTGCAGATTTTCGGTAGAGTGCTTCAAAGGTCAGATAAAATCTCTTCGAGAATAATAATAGTAATGCGAAGAAATCTGCTCGGTGTCACTCACTGCCGAGTTCTGCAACCACAAATCGTTCTTAATTCATAGGCGACGAGAAAATATTCACCGGAAACTAAAAAAACAGGTGTCCGCGTGTTAAATGTTGTATCCAGTGGTGAGACACTGTGCCGCCATACCTCTTGCAGACGGGTGTATCTATGCGTGTAAGTCATGGCGTAACAACGTCGGTTTATTCAGTGATACTATTACAAAGGGCCTTAAAAACAGAAATGGTTTTTAAAGTGAATAGCTTATTCTCCGAACTGAACCCGTGATTAAAACGATAACAATTGCGTTAAATAAACAGGCCCGTTAAAGATGTCCTCGTCGGCAAATGCAACAAAAAAACTACTCCAATAAACCATCGATATCAAAGTTTGTTCCAACATATCTCTTCTGACCTGTGCCATTCCTTCTCTATTCTTTTTTTCGCTACACGAAGAGATTGTTCAGAATACGAGTTAGACGGCGTTCACAACTTCGGTTTCTGCCGCGGTAAACGCACAAATTTCGGTCAGACAAAAAGCTTTTAAATGAATATGTATACCATGAGCATGTACAACGACACTCATACGGAATGTGCACATAACACACACCTAACAAACGCACATATGTAAAACATGCACTCCATTTTACGTCAAATATATTCATCTCGATATTTCGCCATAACGAACGACTGTTACATTAATTATTAAGACTATATACCGATCTCGCGAAAAAAAACCCGTGTTAGCAGCCCAAGTAAGTAAAAGAATCATCTGCAGAGGGAAGTCTCTGTGATCTGTACATAGTAACGCCAGTTTGCTACTAGTGTTTGTCGTAAGGAACAGACGGAAGTTATCGCTTCATCTGACCACGAATCGCCTGACGTCAGACGGTTCGTGGTCGTTTTTTCGAATATTCAGGTTTGATTTTGGCTGCACGACTTCGTCGGACAGTCGAGTAAGCATTGGTAAAACTCCATCGCTACTAGTGTATTAGGGAAAAATGTTCTTTGTCAGCATTAGCTGGTGTTAAGAATTAATAGGAATATATTAAGCTAACATACGGCTCATATTTACGCTTATGCTGCTTAAGTTTACAAATCGCAGGGTGGGGGGCAAGCCCTGAGCTTCTCTCTGTTGGCCTTCGGTTTGTTAAACCTTTACAAGGGTGACATGCTCTAATTGCTGGTAAGTACACGTTGTACTTCGATTCGAGGGCAAAGCATCACCCACACAAGCCAGTAGCATGATCCAGGTAGTAGTAAGCTAATAAAGTTACGACATTATGCGGATATGCCTAAAACTTCGCAATCACCCCTTATTCTATGAAAAACTCATTATTCCTAAGCATTCTTACTTTTAGAACTACGAGGCATAGTGGCCTTCAGATCCCATTTTTATTGCTATTCAACGCCATTAATACGTACGATAGGCTACTTTTTTTGCAGTGTGACGCTTCGGGCGACATCGAAATACGCGATACCTGTAAGCAAAATAAACTCTATTCTTCCGGGATTTTTCTGGTTGTGCATAAATCTGTATCTTTTTTTTAGCGTTAATTTATTTTGTTCTTAGCTGAACACCAACATACGACCACATCGTCATACTTAAGAAACAAGAGAAACTGTTTGAATTTTATTAAATAATAAGAATTCTTCAAAGGCGTATGAAGTAGAAGACGAAATGAAAGACCTGCTTGGGCCTCAAGAGTTATTCTCACCTCACAATTCGCTTTATCTATGTTTTCCCTTTTGCTGCATCCGCCGCAACTATACGCCGGTCGGAAAAATTATTATCGGTGGAGAAACATTTTGAAATTTGGGACACTCTGAAGGTGCCAGTGATCTTTCCTCCTATGTAGTTGCTATATAGCGATCCTTAGGCTGTTTCGTTGCTTTTTGACCTATTATAGGACAGTTTACAAATAGTATTCAAGGAAATACCGAAGAAGATGTCACTCATGCGACAACTACGTTTCCAACATCTTGATTATTATGTTTCTGGCTTACTAATTGTTACATTAGAAGTACACATGTTTTGAATTTCTGTGGAGATTTCGCTTGTCTCCATCATTTACCAAGAGCATCTACGTGAATCAACAAGTCTCAAAGGCAAAGAAAATTAAGGGTACGGCCATCGATTGATTAGGAAGCACTTAAGGGGATAAGTAGGATTCCCACGTGACTAAAGCTGAACGGGTCACTGTAGATTGACTATTCATTGGCGCACAAAAACAATCCTACCTAAGGTTAAACATTTTTACCGAAGAAAAATCTTGAAGGGTACAAGTGCTATCACAAGAATGATAACGACTTGACTGAATATATATATATATAATATATACATCAGCTCGCTTAAAGCATTCATGGCACCCGAAAATTTATCGTGGTAATTCGTCGAAACGCATAGTTATACGCTAGGTCTGTTGGTTTTGAGACTAGATGGTATAATCAAGAAGAAAATCAGGTTTGACAATGTCATTCCTTTTCTGGTACACTATTCTACATAAGGTAGAATAGTAGTAGATTTCGCAGTAGTAGAACGCAGTCTGTCATTGACGACAGAATCAATAACGGTTCAGACTCATTTTCGGAAATCTCAGCACGTTTTTAAGGTCGGCATTTGTTTATCGTTATCGTTAATTTTTTTTTTTATTAGAAATGCTCGCAGCTAGTTAATGGTCGAGATCTTGGTCCTCGTTACTAATCCGAATTGATTTCCTAGATGATCTAATCTACTCGGATAACAGCTACCCATTGGAGTTCTCTGAATAATCAACGTAACACTTCCACCAGTTGGCGTTAGCTGCATCGAGCGTGTTCACCCATAGGCGGTGGAACTTTTGATATTTCAATTGCCACCAAAAAAGAAGAAGTAACGTAAGTTATCGCAACTGTACAGGATATCAGCTTCACGTTTTTTCATTTAAGCTTATTGAAGAAAACTTCAGTTAACTGATTAGCTGAACAACCAAATCTTAATGAAAAGAAGAAAAGAAGAAAAGACAGTACAACTGACGTGGAATGGGTTATTGTTAATGCGGCGTATCCATATTACTCGAAACGGATTTAAACAAGCAGTAGACCTTTTCTTAAGGAGGACAGTTGAACTGATGCACAGAACGCTGAAAGATGTTGAACTCCGACAAGAGGAGATACGAGACGGATAGTTTTAGTTGTATAGTAGCAACAAAGAGGTCGACGGTCAAAAAGATTATTGAAGATTTTTTTAATAAAGAAGCGTTAGAAGATACTATTCCCAGTGGGATAGTTGCGCTTGGTGTAGCTGGTCACCCACGCGATGATGTAGCTCAGTAAAGTATTGACCCGTTCGTGACCGGCGTTTCCCAGTCAGCTGCCCGTTCCGGCCTGCCAACGTATCGATTTGATAATCCGAGTGTAACAATTAGAGCGGTCTACCAATAGAAAATGACGAGAAGCCACGATTAGCGGTCGGTAAAGATGAAGCAGTGGATTGGAAGGATTTCGTTACCTGCTTATCAGTTACCGGTGTTGGGGAGATGAAATTAACATGAGACGATTGCCCTGACACGTGATGCGTTTCGAACTTCTCGCAACGAGTAAACTCCCCTATTCCCTTCGATTTTGCGTCAAGGGCACCGTTTAAACACGTTACAGATAACTTTGCCCAGTGTGCCATTGCTTTGTTCGATGTACTTTTCTATTACATGTGAAAATAAACTTTTATAATAGTTTATTAATTTATACAGCTGTTCATATTTGCTGTTCTAGAGGAAATCAAGTTGACTATCATATATTGCCGCCAATGAGCACAATCAAACACTGAGCTAAAGCCGTCGCAGAGGAAGAACGATCGTCTTTGCTGGTAAACTAATAGTCGGGTGTTGGTTTAAGGCATAGATTTTGAATGGGTGATGCGTCGTCACGTGATCGCGAGTGGTTCGGGTAGCCGGAAGGGTCGGCCTCATGACGAGTGTAACCAGCACGCATCTATTCTAACGAGACTGGATGTACGGACACGTCTACTGTTCATATATAATCGAAATACTGGGTCGCCGATGAAGTATAAACCGTTTTGCTAGTTTAAAATCACATATCTCAGGTATTATGGATTTCAAGTCATTTCAAGGAAAAGGTCCACCAACAAATGATAGTGTTAGATTTCCTTTATTTAGACTTGAACTAGATCCCCTTGAAGGTGAGTGAGGATTCGCTGTATTACGATAAAAACACAAATCCTGCCTAGCCCTATCTGTAGACTGTGCTCTTCATGGACTACAGTAAGAAGGGGCTCGTTGTTTAAGGCCACAAAAACTGACAAAAAAAATTAGTCGTATCACCGAAACTCTCCAGAAACACAAGGCGAAATCGAACCATTTCTAAGGCGATCAGTCGTGGGTGATGAAACGTGCGAATAGCAAAAAAAACTAAAAAATATGCCTTACAATCTGTTTCAAGTCTAGGGTGTCGCCGAAGAATGTAATGTTAAGTGTTTGACGGGATGGGAAAGGAATCAAGCTGCCGCCTGGCGAAACAATTAATTCTGCCCTATTTTAACAACCAATAAGATTAGAATAAGCCATTGGAAAAATCGACCGGAGCTAGTGAACAGAGAAAGCATCGTCTGTAACGTACATTCTTATAGCCCGGACTTTGTACCAGGTTCCTGCAGAACGTCCTAAATGGTGCAAGCTCATTTGAAATGAAGGGATGCCAAAATCACTGTGGCCAAAAACCACAGAAGTATAGCAGACAGTCACAGAACGCCATGGCGCATATCAAGTTTGGCAATATTACTTGAAAATATGAAAAAAATGCTTTAGTTCTGGCTTAAAACCGGTCAGTATTTTTTCAACGACCCAATGGAACAAGCTCGAGTACTTTTTGCAATAAGCTATTGATTTAAAGACATACGCCTGCACGCATACTTTAGTAGCCCAATTCTACCCGCATCGAATCGCATCAGGAAAAGTTACACGCTGTCAAAAAGGGTTCGTAAGTGATGGTAAGGCCACTTTGTATTTGGGGAAAGCACTTGCCAACCTCAACCGAACCTCTGTCCTCGAAGAAATAACTAATCTATAATTGAGTTTCACTAACAGATTTACAATAAGACCTAGTTCGTCACGATTTGTTAAGTAACGGTCAATGGGTACGTTCTGTTTCAGCTAAATAGATACCGCTAATGTTGAATGATCAACATGTGCTAACATGCTGCTAGATTTAATTTTTTTATTTTTACTTTTGGAACATACATTCATACGCATCTCTTTCTAATCCTACAAAGTATATTCAGAGGGAATCTTTCGATCTCTACTACATTCGATGCTTATAAGAAGAGGGAATTTAGATTTAGAACAATTCGTCAACGTACCTTGTTTTGTAGCTAGCTATCGTCACAAAATACAAATGCCATATTTAGATTGTACGACGGCGGCGGCACTGTGTTATCATTTTTTTTTTTATAGTGATCTCGTTCGAAATTGAATCGTTAAGGTCAATTCGAGCATTTAGTTACTTATCAAATTATCGACACGTTATATTTAAGCACCTCGACTTACTTGTAAGGCTCTGCGGATGTCAAGGGAGTCGTTATTGACATTAAACGACAACTGCGATTCGCTCGCTGCTCTCTCCTCTAAAGAAATCCTTTCAGATATTCTGCAAACCTTCTTTTCATCGAGTTCATGTTCTAATACAGAACTCATCGTTTCGGTTGTCTGATTGCAATTCACGATCACAAATGCACCACTCTCGCACGCAGTGAAGAATTAGTTAAATACAAACTAACTAAGACACAGCCCTTAGCTACGCTGAGTGATCAGCTTAAGCGGTGACACTTCGTTCGGTCAGCTCGGCAAATGCCTAGCCCGAAAGTAAGTGGAACAGCCGGCACAGGACTTGCAATACGTTATGTATCCAATTATAAGACCTTTGTTCAGGCTTCCTTAAGGATCCCTGAATTGGTTCCAGCAGCAATATTACCACGAACAACGAATGTCAGCAGTGGAAAGCTTAGCATTCGCCCTCAGGGGTATCCTGAGCGGTACCAAACAGCTTTTCTCTACGAAACTGTGTTGCCGCATCAGATTATATTAATGAAAGCTGCGTAATTGAGGCCATTCGATCCGAGCGACGCTGTTTTATGTTAAACAGTGTCGACAAGAATCTCAAAGTATAGTAGGATCTATGTATGGTATTAGTGGGTCCTATAATCAGTTAGTCCTGTACACTGAACTGGAGGCAGTCTAGCAAACTGCGGATAGATTTGAAGCAGGCGATGTCAAACAAAGCGCGCAAAACCGATCCACGTAGGTCAACTAGGCAAATTCAGGCCGTACGAGGAGAACTTGGCACGCCTACAAAGCCTTTGAGAAAGGATGTTAAGAGGTGGATATCTAATACTGATCTGGCATGAACTAGTTGTTACAACAAGATCCAGGAAAGGTGCAGCAAAAATTGGCTAAGGCATCACTACTACAGACGGATAGTGTAACAGGACTATGCTATCAGGAAATGTCGTAGTTTTGTAGCGGATAATTCCAGGCCTGTCCTAGGCAAGGTTCGGCCATCCAGGCAAATAGGCTGATTAGCAAGGAACAGCGTTCGCGATAAGTGGTGACTGGTTTTCATATAATAAAATTGACTCACCGATGACTGGTAGACATATGCAGAAAGCTGGAAATTGCCTTTAATGACATCGCAATCTATTGGTTCAGTTATACATTAGTCCTAGCAAGCCAAGTCTTTGAGTAATATAGTATATATGCAGGAAGCGGCCGACGTAAACTCCAATGGCCAGTATTTTTCGAGGCAGTCATTTTTTGTTTGATATATGTCTTGCACTCTCTTATAGACTCATTGTAGGTTAAACCTTGTGCACAACGCGACCTGGTCTAGCGTAATCATTTATGGATGGATGGGCATTACGGCGTTTAGGTTATAAACAGGTGTCGCACTGAGGTTACGTTCCGAATGAGCTGTTCTATCTAGTGTACGTAAGCAGTTGTTCTATAGGGAATTCGCTTGCCATTAAAATCTCCGGAATAGCTCCATCGAGCGATAAAGGCGGCTTAATAAACACGTAGTCCCAGTGTAAAAGTCTAGCAATATGAATTATTGTGAATAGAAAACAGCAGGAACTTTCCGCCGCAGCTGATATTCAACAGACATTTTGCAATCACGCATTGTTTCTAACAGCGTGATAGTGCGTTCACGAGACCTGTCGACAGCATAAACAAATCTGTGTATAAAGTTGGTAAATTTTTAATCGAACTGATTAGTAAGTGGTTTGAGAAGCTGTGGATTTTCAAATACTTCGGAACATGTATTTGCTGGACGTATCGCTCATGGTGCAAATTCAAAATAAGCGAAGGTTCCAGCGATTACCGATCTTCGAGCTTCCGGATTAAAAATCATCATAGTCTCGCCACATTTGCAAATCTGCTTTCCCGAACGATCGTCGCTTTCTTGTTAAACTAACACCTGTAGAAAAGACTACACGAGCTGTTGCGCTTAATGGACACGGTATAGAACTAGATACAACCGCAGCTAGCATCTTCGTATGACGAACGCTAATCCTCCCCGAGTGGAACGAATAGCGACCAAACCCATTTCATCTAGCCTGACGTATTATCGCCGAACGGAGAAAGCCTACATCATCAGTCACGTTACCGGCAGGAAGCTTGTGAGAAAAGTATGTCTATATGTACGAGTTTACCAAGCTCCAATAGGACACAACAAAGAGGGCGACGTCCTTCTGTTATAAGCGATGGATTACAATGAAGACAAGATAATTAAGTAACAAGCATAAAAATATTATACATAGCAAACCATTGGACTAATTATATATCCACAGAAATCGTCGATGGACTGCTGTCTGACCTAGATGTACCACACGACGGTGATTAGTTTCCCTACAAGCTATCGAATGCCCTCACAAAAATAAGTCATAACAAAGCTTATATTTGAATCATAAGTTGTGGTATAAACTATACCCTTTTCTTATGATCAGCTTAGCTAGAAGTTCTTGTCATCTTTCTCGCAGCACTTGTTAATCCTCTTGCTGTCCCTATACCATCGGAAAGCCCTTTCTAAAGCTTTTCTAAAGGATTTGTCCGTTGTTCGCTGGTTGGCTTTTCAGTCGATTTGTTACCTAACTAAGGTCTTTTCATCTACAATAAGATACGGGAATTAGAAAATATATCACAGTCACTACAAAGCTCGAACACCCGAAAACGATACGTAGTTCGATAACAACGTGCTTGTGAGGCAAATAATAAGTTTTTTTTAAACGTATAAGGTTAATAACAAATTGAGAAAGATACGCAATAAATACAATAAAAGGACAGGAACTATCCCGGCAACGGAATAACCATCACAATCAGTTTTAATGGCTGTTTAGAAAAGCAAAGGAAAACACCGTTCGTTAAATAATAGGAAAATAAGATAGCAAAATTTAATGTCAAACATATCTGCGGCGAACGTATTACGTGCTTAGCAGCGGGCTAAAGCAAGTTCAACTGAATCTCCATGCTCGGACACAATTGACCGAACAAAACTCTTTATCACTGGCTCGGAATGGAGTTGTATAGAACTCTTTGCGGCAGTGATCACATGGCGTCATCGTTTCGGCCGACTTTTGCGACAGGTCCCTTTCCTTAATTTCGTGGTCCATGTTGTTAGTTGACTTCGCGGTGTCATCAGCGTTTTTTAACATCTTAATCATTCTAATGGCTTTTGGGATTTTATCAGGAATCTTAGCTCGGTAGTCCTTTAATACAGGATTTTGTTGGCATAATGGTATCAACAAGTCGCGTACCTTGTCACTCGATGCGACTGTGTATGGAGTCTGTCCATCATTATTTGCCACGGTTGGATTTGCCCCTAAAGCCAGCATTCTTTCCAGAATGGCTAATCTGTCTCTTCGACAACAAAAATGGATTACCGTATTTCCATGATCGTCCAGCGAGGAATTGAATGCTTGTGCCAAGCAATCCTTATCGGCTTTAGCTTCAATCTTCTCAAATGCTTCGATATCATCATTTCGACATATTGTAAAAATTTCCTTGACGAGTTCTTTTGGAGGCGGTGCTGTCGTTCTCGACCTTTCTCGTTTTGATTTGTTGCCGATAAACTCGTTGAGTTCATTGTCTGTGTCACCATCTTTGACGCTGCTCGATGCATTTTTCGAATTATAACGCTTACTTTTATTCCTAACGTCGTGTTTGTCCTTTTCAACGAGGACGTTTTTCGTTTCGTAATAGTTAGATGGATCTGTGACCACTTTGACGGTCGTCAAAACAGTATAAATTCTATCTAGTTCTTTGAGTGTTGGTCTCCGTGTCACCATGGGAATCGTCCTTAGTCTAATGTCATCACTGCGGAAAACCGGATCATTTCCGCCAAAGAGAATAGACCTGTTAAAACCAAGCGCTCGAAATAATATCACCGAACATTGGTTAAGTTCCGGCCATGATTTGAGGACTGCATAAGATTTTTCCAAGAGAGTTTTTTCATTGTACCTCCTTAGGCTTGCTCCAGCTGACTTTGCAGCGCGAGCCTTGTTGTCAAAATTACTCTCAGCACCGCCCTGTTTTCGTCTTACGGTGTACTGGTGGAATGTCTTATGGCGGATAATCTTTCCATTACGATAGATCGCAGCAGCAAAGTGACCCCCGCTTATAACGATTAAGCCCAGCCAAATATCGTTAAGGGCACCAACCCGAGCAAGTAGCTCGGTAGAGGTCAGCGTTTCTTTTTCGGCCCTTAGCAAAATTCGGCTGATCTCGATGATGTTCCCTTGCGAGTTCATAAAGAGAAGTTTCGCTGTATCAAACACAACCTCGACCTTACTCTTCTCCACTTCATCGTCAGAACTGTTATCCGACACGGAGATACTTTCACAGTCGCCACCGAGTTGTTCAAATTCTGCTTCGGAAAAAGTTGGAGCCTGTTTCAGTCTTGCTTTGACGTTTAAACGATGCCAATCGCTTCGGAAGTGTTCTACCTGCTCAGTTCGTGTTTCGAACTTTTGGCCACAAGTTACGCAGCTCTTCTCTTTAACTATCTCGAGCGGTTCAAGGCTTGGAATTGACGGCGGAGCTTCCTCTTCGGGTTCAAGTGTTTGATAAACAGGTTCTAATTTGGATAGATACTTTTGAAATTTTTCTGGGTCATTAAGGGAAAATTGGGTTACAGTACTGGTCATTGTCGCTGCGTTGACAATTTCAGATGAATATATTGGACGAGGGTCCTTTGAGGCCGAGCTGCTCTTCAGGGTCCTGGATAACGTCACCTTGAAGGTATGGATGGCTTCAGATCTGAAAGAATTCCACATATTGAGGGTAGGAGGGGAGAACATGCTTCCTACAAATAACCCAGATGCGATGGCTCGAATTGTAACCTATCTCCCCGGAAACACTCCTTGTAATTTATCATTTAAAAAAAAAATAGATCACGTAATGTGAAAACTATACTGTAACAGCTAGGGTTAGCCGATGCTCGATATATAACACCTGCATTGCCCCCCAGAGAATTTTATAGTGATACGACTTGCCCACGCTGAGAACAAAAGCCAAAGAATTATTTGTGATACAATAGAATTTGGGAATATTTGGCTGCTATCGCAGAATTACCTGTCAGACGTAGACGCATTCCGTTTACTGTTGACAGGGGCCAACCGGCTGAAGCAATGCTGAACTAAAGCAGTATCGAACGTAAAACTCCACACATTTCTTTATTTAAACTAAGCTTGTTACCATAACTCTCTCTCTCTCTTTCTGGAAATAACATCAACCAGCTATTATTAAATAGTGTAAGATATAATTACAAAAGATGTAGTGCAAACGACTTCATAGAATAACATGTCCGATACACACATTTCGATCACATTAACATTTATACTGATACTTACTTTCGGCTGACCGTCTACATCTATAGAACCACGCTCTATAGATATATAACTAAAAAAAAAGACCTACAAAATCATGCCCCATAGATAACCATATAGCAAACCGACGACTGAATAAAACCAACAGTGCCATCATCATTACCATCGATCTAACACGAAATACGCGAACATTTTTCGCTAATTTTGACTATAGGTACACATGGTTTTTATGTCTGCGCAGTTATAGGTGCGTGTGTGCGCATGTGTGTATGCGTGCACACATTCGAAAATGGTCCACGTAACCCTTGCCCCACGTGATGGTGCTCTAGATATATATGTGTGCCAGCTTTTAATTTGTTACCAATCTCTATTCCACTTCGCCCGGTTAGCAGCGTATCGCCACTTCATGAGTCCCATAGTAATGCAATAAAGATGCACGCTAGCACATATATATATGTTACGATAGCAGATGTCGATTTTCATGAATGTCCACTCTTACGCGACTGATACGTGAGAGGTGACTGGGTTTAACGGCTTAGCCGAACGCGACCCAAGTAAACATTGGTCAATGAGCAACGGATTTCAACGCGTGGAAGCTTTCCCCTTGATAGAATTATTCCACAAGCTTTTCCGTTTTGCTCACACAATACCCACCGATCCTGCTGCATCTCCCCGTAATAATAATAATAATGGCTATGATTAGGTGGTCTTTAATGTTATTGCCTCGAAGCCCTACTTTCAACGGACGCCGTTGAATTGCCTGTCAACGCAGCGAAAGCGGCCGAGCTAGCTAGGAGAAATGTTTCTTTTTTCGGTTCACCTGCAAGGCCAAATGATGGGGCAAGGTATACAGCCAGCAAAGAGCAAATACTATAATACGAGCTGCAATTACAGTACAGCCGTGTGGACAATGGACGCAGCATAATTTAAAAGCTAAGTCTCGTGATTTTGTTTCGTACACAGATCCATGGCGTGGGTATCTCCTGTTTCAATGAGACATACAGAGGTTGAAATGATGCAACTTATCTCGTGCCCTACGAAGGTACCAAGAATATGTTTCGTACGTGTGATTCGGGTAGATAAATTGTCTTAACGTCTCCTTAGGCATCCTCCAATAGACATCATATAGTTAGTTACAAGAAAAGCATACCAATAATAAATAGGCAATATAAGACGTCTGTTCATTCTAAGTCTACACAGTTTAGAATATTTGTGAATTCTCTTTAAAAATATGTTTAATAAAATTGTAAATATCAGTAAAGGGTGCTAATAACTCTTTACAATATATATGCAATATTATAATGGAAAAAATGTGTTGCTTATTCTGGGCTACCCCGTCACAACATAGTAGTACATATGTAGCGTGCTTGAGGCTCCAAAACTCACTATTCTTAATACAATGAGAGCAACAATCGAGAATTTCTGCAAGCATTGACTACCAGAATTCGTTACTATGGTTTCCTTTTTAATTAGCTGTTGTTGTAAAACCTCACTATGTGACGCCAGCGGTAGCGCGTTCGCCTGCTAAACTTTGCTACATGCGGGCCTTATTATAAACCCGTTTGTTCCTTGTCAGTGATTAACTGTTTAGTCTAATACTAACACACTGTACGACGTAAAACTCGGAAAAATTTATTTCCTAAGCTCTTTGGAAAATATATATAAGATATTTGACTCGTTATAACTCAATGGCTAGAAAAAGTCTAGGTATAATATCATTGAGCTCGCATTACAAACGCTACGGGCTCTCCCCCGCTGTAAACCCTAGCAGGTCAGCTGACGCATACGTAGGTATTTTTTTTCTAAAAAAAAACGTATAAGAAAATCACTATATTTCGTTCGCTATGTACGTAATTTATTGATGATTATGATGGCGAAGGGTCAGTTCCATTTACCAATCTTTCAGTATCTAAGCAGTAAGAATCATATGAAATATAGAGCTGTTTAAGGGGCATATAATCCGAGTTCTTTCGCGACTCGTGCCTGTCGCTTCGTAGTAATCTCGTTAATGTTGTTGACTTATTGGTCTCGTAATATAGCAGCTAATGTATCGTCGTAATTGTAAGGTCACCAGTTTGGCAAAGGTCATTCCCTAGCACAGCAAATGGACGGCTCAGCTTCTTGTCTCAGGGACCAGGAGCAGAGCCTATCAATACTGTTTGGAATTAGTCATTGGACATGTGTTTGTCGCTCCATATGGACGTTGGGAGAAAAACAATGTAATTTCGGCAAAGAACGTCGTTAAATAGCGTGTAACGTACTTGAGTTGTTGTGTCATTTCCTGAAGAGCACGGCGACTGTACCGGGAGGTACTCGGCAGTCACACATTGGGGGTCCTTAGACCTCATCGACGGTTGTGAGGTTGACTTGGTACCACTTAGGTAGGAAAATTTAAAACGTTACACAATAATCCTATGCACAATTTGCTGTTCCGGGATATACAGTGATCAATGTCACGCAACTTTTCACTGGATTCTCCGTTAATACTCCATCATTGCGCAATGGGAGCGCGGACGCAATAGTTTAAAATTTTGGCGAACAGAGCTGGTTTAGTGCAACCATTTATATCTTGAGCAGGGACTCTTCCAGGGACTGGCTTACACCAACTGAGTAGACTCTCAGTATTGTTGAAATCTTAACAAAAAGAGAATGTTATCGGCAAACCCGTGCTTGCTATTGAAAGACACTAGCACGGCGACAAACTACGCAAATGTACGCTTTCGTTTTGATGCAGCTCCAGATAGCATTGCGATTTTTCTGTAGAGTCTTATGGAGCGAAAGGGTCATAGTTGCCCAGCAGCACCTGCCGCTAGTACCGCTTTCACGTAATGTGTAGGCACTGTGCCACCAGGATATACACACACATTGGCTGTGAACAATTCCACATTCGTAGGTCTTGAGTTAATATTTGACAACGTTTTAAGCGTTCGCTCAGCACGGTTCGTACTTTACGACTATCTTATACTGTCTTTTGTGCCACATATGCTCGTATCCCCAACTGACTCGGTGGTGAACAAACAGTCGATGACTACTATGAGTTCTGCGTTATGTGGGATATTCTCGACCAAAACAGATATGTAGCATCCAATCGTTGGAGATGGTGGCGATCACATATTTCATAACATGACGCCAAACATACACAGAAGGCATTACACTAGATTGTGCTATGCTCGAAACGTTCTTTGAGTCTGTACAAGAGCCTAGTTCGCAATGGCGATAGTGGGGACGCTGCCGATGGAAGATATCTTAATGATCATTTGTGATCTACGTCTGTCTAAATGCTAAAAGCTAGATATGTTGGCAATCGATAAAACCCAAGTTTATGTTGCATTGCATTCTCTTTTGTTGTGAGATGATCATACGTGGTGTGGATGCAACGCCTGTTACACGCTGCAAGGAAGTTGCAACGATTAAAACGTGCCGGCATCAAAGCTGCTACTGCTGCTCCTCATAAGTGACTAATGACCGGTGATCCAGTCGAAATTAGATTGATCTCCAATACGTTAGAAGTAACAGTAAACAGATATGTCGAGAAAAGAACGACTCTCACTATGCTACTCTAGAAAACTAAATAACGTATATGATATATTATTAATGATATGCAATAGCGACGTTGGGGAAAATGGTTCACATGTGACAGTGTCGATAGAGGCCGAGTGCATCAGGGCGTCAGGACGAGCGTGTACGCTTGAGTCATAAGAGAGCCTCAATCCGAGTTGCTTTGATCAGGTCATCGTTAAACGCTTCAACTGCACGATTATTAAACTGAATAAAAAGTAATACACAGCTTGTTTAGGCACGGCATCCGTTACACACGTTTCTAACGTCACTTTGAAAATTTGCTATTCCTTCTGTTGCAATGGTTTTTTTAGTCTTGGGCTTGAACAGCCGCTTTCCACTTATGTACACTTATAGCATTAGGCATTGCTTCAGACGGCTGGCCTCAAGCACGAAACACAGTATGTCTACATTCGGTTTCGAACCTGGACGACCTCCCTATATTTAGTAGCCAAGCACCCAACAGCCATGAATGGCTTGTTAATTATAAGAACAGATACGGGGTAATCTAACAACGAATCTGTGCACTTGACAACAGTTGTTCTATTGCTAAAGTGCTTAATTTTTGAAATCCCACTTCCCCTAATCAAAATCATATCCGTCGCATCGATCTGTTTCAAATAGAAATAGCAAAAAAAACTAATTCTATGACTTTCTTTTTTTTTTTTCAATTATAAACGTAGGGGAAACATAACGGCACTATGTACAAAGTGTGCTGTCGTTAATCGTCATATTCAGCTGCTTTGTGGCAACGCTGTTGGTGTTAGATGTTTACGTAGCAACTGCTATCGTCATTAGTTAGTACGGATTGGCGACCGTACGCCCAGCTATTATTTACAGAGATCAGACGCAGTACTAGATTACTGGCCAAGGATCAAACATGTAACGAGATTCAGATACTGCATTAGAGTTCCGCAGCCTCCCCAAAAATATCATTCGAAATTATCGAAGTAAAAAAAGAGCGAGGCGAGACGCAAAAGTCCAGTGATGTTCCGAACACGTACATATATATATATGTACATTCGGAACAGTCTGGGATTGTTTTGTTGAATACCAGTTGGAAGTTATACTGAGAAAAGGTGTTGTCAACAATTAATAACTATTAAGTGCGCTTCATCATTGTACGCGGCGGGCATGTGGTCCGGCGATCAGTATTTGCTACCGAGTTGTCAGTCTTAAGTAACATCGCGCCACATTGACATCGGATCACTGTCGCTGCTATATTACTCGAATGTCTACCGCAAAACGTTGTGTAACACGTGATTATAAAGGCTCTAGAATGAAAGGCTCTAGAGCCTTGTTTTTAAACTATTAAAAAATAAGGGAAATTCTCTGTTAGCGTGCAGTTCGTTGCAATGGAGATTTTGCCCGACTGATGTAGTGCACACTCGCACGTTCATGTTAAGTGGAAACTCGGATTTTAAGGCTTGAACTCGTTTATTCCAGTTGACTTTTGTTGCACCTCATAGTTATGCTTGTCGGCAGGTAAGAATAAGTGCCGACATTCAAGCCATAGGCCCTTAATAAAAATCCAATTCTCTGCATAATGATTGTCCAGCTTTCATTTTGAAATAAAAATATTACACACAAAAATATGATGACATATTGCTGAAAATTCGCGTCGTTTTATGAATACGAAACACCTATAGACAACAGTCAGCGTCATGCGAAAAAATGTAGAACTAACACACTGAATGTGTATATTTTAAGAGACTAGCATAGTTCCGGTTCAGTAGACCCGAAATACGTTAGCGTCATTAATATAACTATTATATTTATAAGGTATTAATTTTCTTTGAAGCTCGTTGCCGCGTAAGTGTCGTTGGCCCACTTCCAACAAAGAATCTATTATTATAATTATATTATCTAGAAAACATCATCCGGAACAATGTACACTTAAACTTCTACTTCACCACCACATATGATTACCGTTGTTATGCAGAGCACAATAGTGGTACCAAAATCTATTCAAATAGCCTTCCCCAATTTTTATCTACTTGTTATCATAATGGTCATTTGGATACCAAGGAGCAGAAGGGTCCATTGTTGGTGGTGCCAAGTAGGCCCACAAAGGACCTCAACTGTTCAACAGGTAACGGTGAACCGGGCCACACAAAATATTTACGGCAGACTATCTCGAAATGGTTCTTACTACTAGCCAAACTACTGTAGAATGCCTACGATATGAGATACCTGAGCTAACTACAAATTATATATAGTAGACAGTAAAATGAAAATTCAATCAGGTCATCATTCTATACAAGTAAAGTAAGTTTATAAAAAGAATCAAATGTAACGATAGTAACGTGCTATAATATTACACAATCTCTCAGGTGCCAGCACGAATACTGGCAGGTACTTAACGTCATCTAATAACATACCAATGGCACTTCTCCTGGCACGATGGGTGTCCGATCCATTACATTCTCCAGCTCCATAATTTCGCCGTTCTTTTACTCTTAGATACAGAAACGCACAGTATCCTATGTGGATAATATCATTCGTTTAAAGCACAACGTGTAGCGTGTAGTTCTGTATGGGTCTTATTCGTTTGCTTTAGTGAACCCGGGACTAGTCTATCCGCTCAATTACCAAGAACTCACCGGCTACCATTGGCTTAAATCCTCACCATGGAAACATGGCGGAATTGCAGCTCTGCTATCACCGAATCGCTTGAACGAATACCCCTTCGTCCGCCGCGAAACCAGATCGCACTCAATAGATGCAATGCAAACACGGGGACTCATGTGACAGAATAAATGATTTGGTCGACTACAACCGGCGAACTAAAAATAGGTACCTGAGATTTCTTTAGTTAAGGTAGGAACATACCGACACACACACACACACAGACAGCTGTCAGTATTGGTCAGTACCAACTGCCAGCCCATTTTGTTTCTCATGCTATTTCCTTGACAGTTCTCGTGTGTCTGTTTACTAAAAAGCTAAAAAATCCAGTGTTCAATAGTGAGGATGGACGTTTTTGCCAAAATTAAGATTAGGAAGTGAGGTCGCCTTAAGTCCGCAGCCGCATGATCCAACCGGACCTCGCCAGTTTTTGACTTCATATCACCGCAGCTGGTTTGTCGTTCGGCTTTCGTTATCATCGGAAAACGCCGTCAAGGCTCCGGGAGCTACTGCTGCTGCTGCCCTCTCGCGGAATGAATTACAGGAAAATGCAATAGTGCCAAGCGAATAGGCGGCAGAATGCGGCCCAGATTACAGAGCAGTTCACACAGTTACCAACATCGGCCTATACCAACAATAACAATGGTGGCCATCAAGTTTACCTCTTTCCCTTTTCGGCGTTCCAAGCAGCCGGCAATGCAGGCCACGCTAGTACTTTAACCCAGCCAAAATAATCTTGCAGGCGTAGCAGTTGTGTCTTTGATTAGTAATACTGGTAATGAGACTGTTCTCTGTGGACCGTTTAGACAGAAAGCTCGTGGTGAGCACCCCAGTGAGCGACTTATGGAAGAACACAATACGTTACAGATAGCACGCTATAACTTGGACAGTTCTTGAAATTCAGCCGAGTTTTTAACCACGATCTGTAGACGCAGTTCATCTCTCGCAAAAACATCACGATATGGTATAGGTGGGTGTGCACCGTTGTAATTCATCGTCTATTTCAACTACCTCAAGACTACAGGTCGCCAAGGAAACAGACAGATCGCCAGTCCATATGCAAATACATATCCCTCGGTCGCCTTTTGTTACACAAACGTTTCCGATTGTCCTCAGAGCATTTCGGTGCTACGCAGCAGACAAGATGAATAACCACTCGATGCTCGATATGAATGGTCTCGAGTCGGACATTTACTCTCCCCCAATTCCATTATTTCCCGCAGTCTTCCATATGTAATGTCTTCCATATGTATGTTCGTAAGGTCGCCGCCTGAACGACAGCATTTCAACAACATCGGCAAGTAAAAAGAGCAGAGCAGTCTCTCTCCTTATTCGAACGGATGATCAGCATTTTAGACATGGCTCCCGATCACTAAATCGAATAGATCCGGTTCGTCCGGTCCGTAACAACGGAACGGAAATACATATGTTTGTGTCTCGGTGTGTGTCCGCTCTAACGTAATCATCGACTGTTAGCACTTTTGGAGACTAGAAACGCGCTCAGCCATTTGTAAAAGAACAACACTCGGTGCGTTCACTCCACAAGCTTGTCCTATTACGAGCCAACCTACTCACCTTCTTTACTCTAACAGTCGCGGCAACTTCACTGACTCTGGTTTTGCTTGTCCGGAGGTGACTGCTGCCCTGTTGGTGCTTGCGGGGTGTACGGGTCCCCGTAGGCCCCGCCGCAAGCTATAACTTACTGCAGCAATGATGATAACGATACGGATCAATTTCTATTCAAACACATCCGGTTTCGCATCCTCTCTTTTCTTCTTGTGTCTCTAACTCGTTTACAAATACGCTTTCTGACGGCAGCAGATAATGTGTCAGTTGACGCTCGTTAGTCAAGCCAGCTAAGACTCCAAAGTATACCTACATATCATACGAGATCAGAGAGTGACTTTGTCACTGAATAACCGACAGATAAGCGCGAACATATGTTTACGTAGGTAAAGTGGGCCGCCAAATTTGATGAAAGCGCCCTCTAGGAGACATAGCAGAAGACCCAAAGACGACGGCGCGGAGATCAAATGAACAGGCACTTCGGAGTATTGGGGTCTAACGTTGTGTTCGCACGCGGTGGCCGTCTTAACCGCACGGATTCGCCGGCCCAGTCCTATGCGTCAACACGACAATATGCCCGAAGGTTGTCTGTTGGAAGTGGTAGGGCATGCAGATTGAATACTTCAAAGTAAACCGTCGAACGATGACCGAATGACATAGGCAGCCGAGAACAGGAGAGCCTCAGAGCTTAGCAGCCATAGCTGATGATTGAAGATCATCTTTCTATTTATGGAAGTAGCAGTAAAACTATTCAAAAAACGAAATATTATTAAAATTCATTAAATTAATGTAGTTAACCAATATGTTATTTTTATCCTAACTATATTACAATATAGTGTGTATGTGGGATAGGGCTCATCCCCATAAGATATAAAAAGTACTGTTGGTAAGCTACAAGTTCTATTACTCTAACAATATAATAGTAATAGTGATAATATTATCTCTATGTTTTGTAAAAACTGGAAACATAGAAATTCTATATGTGAGTTTAACGTTACTTTTTAACGTTTTTGTAATCTCCGCTTGAAATTTTCGCGAACTTTTCCCTGGAAAACGTGGAAAAATATGGTGTAATAGCAGCGAATCTGAGCCACCAGGTAGAACACCCAGTGATGGTTGTGACTCGTCTACAAACAAACCCCTCTGACAAACAACCGCGCGAGTCGAAAACAAACGTAATGTCCATAGAACTTAATCAAAGCATCATATGCGAGTCCAAACTAAATAGAAGGAAGGAGAACGATGAAGAAAATTGAGGTGATCGTAGCCTTCGCAAGTACAGGTGCTCGTGCTTGTTTTACTTCGAAATCCATCTGAAGCAATAAATGTCATCTATTTCTGTGCAGAAATTAAATAATTAGGGGATCTTCATTTATGGTTCGCGAGGATGGAATGTGAGTTGTTATCAATAAGCCATGCCCGTTGTCAACGTTGTGTCTACTATATCGTCCTATAGAACCAGCTTCTTGTAAGAAAGAAAGAAACTTTCGCTGCGCTTCATAATCACAAATTTTTCATTTAAACTAAAAAAACAAGAAGTACACCTAGTCGCTATCCATTGTTTTGTAGATAATGATCTGTAGTGGACACATTAACTTTCTTATAATTAAGATCAAACCCCTGTCGGACATCACGAATCGGTCCACACTTTTTCGCATAGTTGATCATTGATTAATTTACTTTGTGGCAACGTGTATCCAACGTAACCTTTGGGAGTTGATCGGGTCAGAATTCTATTATTGTGAGGGTCCGTAAAGCAATTTATTGCTCCGGAAATTATGTGTGTTCAGGTATTCAAGTGCCCCGCAGCTCAATGAATACCTTTATAATTACAGCTTTTTACAGAATTATTGTTTCGAGAGACTTTGGAGGCAAGAAACTGTGGAAGCTTTTCGAAAGAAATCGTAGAGGCAATTGGCGAAGGTGAAATAAAAGAAAATTTTACAAACCTTCTTTCTTGAATGATCGCGGTAGTATAATTATTATAATAGAGTTACGCGATACTTAGGCTGACGTGCACATCGATGTCTCAATCTCTATTTATCCACAACACACGAGTCCACTACCACCACAGAGCCTCACGGAAGTCCTGAATGCTTTCGAGCTTCACTTAAATGTTGTTCATGAAGATTCATTTTGCCTCACAAGCTGACCTAGCAGCTCTACGCAAGCGAATCAGGCAAAATTTTCAGAGGCAGGTTTAAAATACACGGTCGAACGGTTTTTACCGTCGAGGTTTCCATACAGTAATTACATTTTTCGATAGCCTTTCGTGTTCTTTTTGACTTACAAGAGAAAATGTTTGTTCGAGTTTAATACTCACCAGCCTCACTAAAGCAAAATGTTTATTCATTGCCTTATATTGTTTGTCGGCAACCCCATTGGTGAGAAATTGTCATTACTTTTTTGAGGTAAGCTGGCAGTTGCTTTGCTTTCACGAACTCCAGTCAACGAAAATTATAATTAAAATTCGAAACTCATTTGTGTGAGTTGTACCTTTTGTTTTTTTTAGCTGAACAAGAAGAGGCGTCGATATCCGAGTAATATTTCGTGGTCAACGATTAAATTAAACTAAAGATAGGCAATCTAACTGCTATTTGAATTACCTGAATATGAGCTCAGGCAATTATTAAGCAAAAATCCCGTGAGCTGCCTATCGAAAATGGACACGTACATTTAAAAAAATTGGCATCACATTTACAATAAGCTTTTTGTAACCTTGTTTTAGACATATGGTAGCTCAGACAACAATGTTTTAATCATCGTAGATGTATTAGCCAAAATGATCTATTCTGTTGTCATAAGTAAATATCATAAAGAACTGAACATCACCGAGCACTGGTGATTGATTCAGACCGCGGTTCTGGAATCAGCCTGGGACGCTGTGATCGTTTGACGAGAAAAATGTACCTAATTATGATAGTTCTTTGTCGATAGAGGTTGTACAGATGTGGTACGCTGACTCTAAGCAGCGAATTTTACGGGTTTCGCATTTAAAGACTTCGCTGATTGAAACCTTGCCCTTCAGACCGTTGCAGATATCTCGACGAACCAAGTAGATCTGAACGAATAATCAAAGCTTTAAATATACCGCACATTACGACCAGCAGTGTCACTGAAGCAAAAATCTAACTATGTATAATATTTCAATGCCTACCATTATTTTTACCTGCTGCGTCCTAGCCCTTATAGGCCATAACTCAACATAGCCTTGCATCTACTTCCTCAGAGTGCTGCTGCTCTGTAGTTAAGCACTCCTTCAAAAAGATTTTTGCAGTTAAATGTTCGTCACGCCGACAAGAATACACCGGCAATATTAGAAGCGGTCCCAACACCACAGTATTTGTCTCTACAAAACACTGTTCATTTCCCACTACCGCACAGATCTAATAGATTTCTATGTTACATAGATGCATAAATTCATATGGACGTCACTTACGAATACGCTATAGGTCACTGGCGTTTATATTCCTATTAATTTTATATATTTATGTTCCGGCACGTAGGTTTAGGCATCACGACGTTTACATTGAATGAATCGCTGCTAGTAATAAGACTAAAAATACACACTCTCGGTGTTAAGGAAATCAACGATACGGCCATCACTGGATTCTTGGTGTCGTACTAGCTTGATACCGCATATAGTTAAGACTAATCCAAACATGTTCCTTAGAAACTCCTATGCATAAGAGAATTGCACAACGATTTATGTTTCCATTCTATACAAAAACCGCATACTATATCGCGTATATATATATATATACTAAACCGCATAGCGGTTGTAATGGAGTACATCAGATGCGATCGTGGTAGACCATAAAGAAAAAGCCAGACATTTTGACGTGCGGGGAGTACCTAATGACTTGAGAGTAAAAACTAGAGTCAAGTCTACATTGCAGTCCGCGCTCTTATACCTACCACAAGTACCCATCGAGCGGAAACAAGTGGCAAGCCATTGACTTTGCCACCGAGTCGCTCAGTCAAGAGTAAAAGCAAAGGGCAATGGACGGTTGAAAATTGACTAATTTCAGTATCGTTAAATAATAGTGTACTTCTGTTAATTTCGACCTAGAGTGAGAAAGCCGTAGAAACATTACAACATAACAACCGAGCGACTTAATCGGAGAACTGATAGCGGGAAAAGCCAAAAGCTAACCAGAATCTACTATCCGGGAATAACTGCTTTTTGACAACGATTAACCGCATGTTGATTTGTTAGCGCTCCCTATCGAACAGTTTTACACAAAAACGAGGCCTTTTGCCCGCAGCCTTCCTACAGCTAGCTCTCTAATCTGACAGACAACTTAAACACTTTTGGGAAACAAACAGCATTTGGCAGTAATAGATCGTAAACAGTCCATTAATATATAAGATACCTCAAAAATTGAGTAAAGTGCCACGAACAAGTTGGGGTAAAGTAGACGATCTGATTTGACCTATAAGATAGTATTGAGGTGCATAGAATGCTTGTACAAAAACGACAGATCATGGATTAGCGGCTGGTCAAAATGGCTAAAATGCTGTTTCGACATTGCTGCTCAAACTATGAAATCAGCTAATTATTTAATATTTGAATGCTGTTGGATCCTCACTTGCGTCCAATTTTTGGTTTATTTATTAAAAATGTATTGTAATGTACAAATACTACCTGAGCTGATATCCTTTCAGTTGAAAACGAAATTAGCGCTCTTGGTGTACTACGCATATCTTTCGTATTAGATTAAATACGTCTATTTACTACTATATAATATCTTCTGTTCTATTTCTAAGAAGATTGTATCGTTTAGTTTAAGCGCTCTTCCTTGAGTAAAAACAGTTCAAAAAAATTGTAATTTATTGTGTAGCTTCATATTTGCATTTTCGTGCTTGTGATGATAGCTAGTTCGGGATTATACACACTATAACGTCGATGGCGATTCTCGGGACGTTTGCTGTATACATTCCTGTTTATCAACTGAAAATTTAAAAAATTTTTACGATAGTAACATATTAGTATGAATTGATTTTAGTACGGAGACATGGAGGCACTTTATGAACGCACCTCCTCTATAGACACGTAGGTATCTTTTTAAAAAAGCGTGTATCTGTTGTCTACGATTTCCGCTTAAACCTTGGATTCGGCATTAACTCCATTTAATCAGATCACCAAACTCCACTTGCTATTGAGTAGAGGAAAGCACCCTGTGGTTGAACATAGAGGGGGGCATTCCTTCAAGGAAAGGGACGACCAACCAGATAAACTACACTAAAAGTTTGCACCACTGAAACCAAACAGGCATGTCTCACAAAACTGTTAGTACACAAGTTAAATCGTTGAAGATGACTCCTTCGACGTGTATACAGAAAAACTACACAAATCATCGTCATACGCTACTGTTTGGAGATAATTTTCATACCATTGTAAGCATACTCGAGAGCAGAGGACACTGTTTTCATGTCAGCTTCTATCGTTCGAGCCCAATTATCCACATCGCCGATCTCCTTTAGGATTTTGTGGAAGCCGTCTAAGAGGTTAGCCCATTGTTCTGACTGGCGGAGCAACTGCTGGCTGTGTGCAGCTAACTGTTTTGCCTCGGAGTCAAGCTTTTTCTGATTGAGGTACGCCTGTGCCACTCTAAAAAATGACGATTTATTTGTTAGTTACAGACATACCATTCTCTAAATGAGATCTTAGTTTTTGGTGGCATCAAACAGGAATCATTCGAGGCAAATATACACGAGCGCCCAAAGATGATACTGTACAGTTAAATAATAGAAAATAATGGGTCCCAATGAAAAGCAGCTAAATAATTTGTAGTGGTTACAAGAAGCTTTTGCGACCCCAATTTGATACCATTCCTTAAACTATTGTAACAGAGGCAAACTCTGCTATTAGTTGTGAATCTGCTCGTTCATTTTTTTACTCAGGTTGAATAGTTAATGCGAAGTATCTTGTTGTCACAACACGCAAATATGTAAAATAAAAATCAAGCACTTCTTTGAATAAGTCTTTTCCACAAGCCGTTCTCGTAATCCGTTTAACACAGATACCCATCCAGAGTTGAAAATCAATGCACTTTACCCAACATTGAGATGGTCCATCATAAGCGAGGTGAATTCGTTCGTGGCATTTATGGCCACCTTTCGTTTGTATTCTGAAAATCAAACAAACAGTTTACATGTTACTCAGTGTGTAGCAGCCACTCCAGGACCGTAGCTCTCAGCATGAAACACGCGAGACCGTTGCAGGGTGTACCAAAAAGTATTATCTTTACATAGAAAGACAAGAACAGGATGCACCATGCACCTCTACCGCAATCTATGTAAAAAATAAGTTATATATATATATATATATATATATATAATAAAAATAAGTAACTCTCTGGATTTTTCGAAAAAGAATCTTATACGAATGTATGTTACAGAGTCAAATTTACATGATGGATGGTTAAAACAGAGAATAAATGCATCTATCGCGAATATAAGAACGATAAGCTTCATTCATCAGAATCTGAACCGAAAAATCCAAAGTGGATTGAGTTCGATTGTTTCGTCTTTATAAGTCGGCTTATATGTAAAGTTTCAGTACATCAAATATGCGATGCGCATTTGCGAGCATCCTATAATCGATGTTATCTAAAAAATACAGTGTTACTTTCTACTATGCTATTTATTCGTTCTAAAATGTTATTCAGTAAACTTACCTAACTCATCGCGCCTCTGATTCATCCGTTGACTGTGCTCTTTCATAATATTCGACAACATTCTTTCTAAATGTGTCGGCTGAAACATCAAACAGTTAAAAACAGAGTGAAATTTATTTTTTTTTTGTTTATTTGAAGAATTGCCATAAGGAAATATCAGCGTCCCTCGGAAAGCCGCGCTTCACTCTGTGTAAATTTATTTTGCTCTCAATTCTTAGATTCCGAGAGTATTACTTCGAAATTTCGCTCAGTTCCGAAGGAAATCAATTATTATTTTTTAACTGTATATAATGCCTTCAGTGCCACCCTATTCTGAAGTCTTCCGAATTTATTCAATTATAACTAGAATTTTAGTTACTGAGAAGTGCATTATAAGAATATTTGTATGGCTTGTAGCGACAACCAAGTTTCTTTCATAAAGAAAAACTTGAAAGACAATTTTAGGTGTAAGAGCAGTTAGATTTTACTAGTATGGTGTTTTATTTACGACTGGTTGAAACTGGCTATAGTTCTAGCTGGAAATAGAAGACAAAAAATAATTTTGTAAACGTATTGACCGATTTTATTTCTTTAATTCGATGCAAATATACATTTCTTCTCGTTATATACATCAACATGTAGACGAAAAGGCCAAGCGATTGTCAGCTTGACTGATCTACTAAAGTCAATTAAGGTTGCCGGATCTCCAACTCTTGCCATAATATACTGCCTCTGTATCTCCTTGAAGCATTTTGTTTAGCCTAGATTGTCATTTATAATTTGACGTCATCTAAAATTCAATAATTAGCAGGATTCCAGACACTAGATAAAGAGAGTCCTTAAAAACTCGCAGAAATCTCTCTGTTAACAAATGCTGTAAACAACTTACAAGCAATAATACGAAATTTAACACAACTAAACACTGCAGTCGTTCTTAGAATCCGAATACTGGCTTTTTCATTCTACCGTTAAACACACAAATTACACAATGAATCGTTGATTGGGAATTAGAACTTGGATTTAGGCCGGACAATTTGAGCAACTCGTGTAAATTTACCTGCCAGTATATTTAATAATAGTGACTTTACATGAGCAACATTTAATGGTTTACATAGCCACTTTACAAGGCTGTATAGAACTCTCTCTGAAGATTTAAGCGTGCAGCAATGTGGGCACTATGTGAAGGAAAGATGTTCACAGGCAGGTTCCAGACCATAGTGTGCACATCCAGTTCGGCTGGCGGTTCCCAGTTGGCATCAGCATGTTGAAGAAGGTCTGGCGGGAACGTTTTGAGGTCGTTCGGAGTCATCACGAACTCAAAGTGCAGCCTCCACGACAGTTCGACAAGATCCGTCTCAAACGATGGAGCTACGTGCACAGGGATTGGTAGTGCAACATGGGTTTGCCGGAGGAATAAGCAAATTTCATGAGCTTTACTGTAGGGCAGAATTTGCGTGTACTTGCCATCACGAGTTCTTTCAACACTTTGCAGTGTCACCGAAAACTGCACGCATGGAATTGTGCCTTTGGAAAAATCAAACGTACCGACGATATCCTCACCCAAGCGGAAATTGGATTTGAGAAGACAGAACCGCGCGACATCATGCTCGCTTCCCTGAGTGATATTGAAATAGCTTGGTTGGCGGGGTGCAGTCACGTCTTCGAGATACTCCATAGCGCACTCAGCCAGACTTGGCCTAATTAGGGGACTCAAAAATGGGTTGTTGCCATAAGAATTTTGCTGGTTGTTGGTGTTCCCGTTATTGTTTGTGCCACTACCACTATTGTTATTATTATCTCCGCCAAACGATTTCTGTTTCGTGTGGTTAAGACTGCACTCCGAGTTGGAATAAGCGAAGTCTACTATGCAGAAAACCTTTAGAGGGATCTTAAAGAGCTTACTAGCCGCGTTGATCTTTTGTGTACCAATGGAGATCTTGTAGCTGTACTTGACCATTTGGCCCTTGTATGATGGTGGGAGTCCGGGCGGTAATTTTTCTCTATACACAAAAGTCTTCACATCTCCTGGGAGCAAGCGCAAATCACAAAGGAGGATTGTTGGCTGCGACGAATAGATGACGAAACCCTTCTCGCCCTGGTTGGGCACGAACGAAGTTTCTTTTGTTCCTGTGACCAACTGGTCACAGCGCACGCTGCTGGGCAACTTTAACTTTGCTTCGTCAACGGAGCAATAACAATGAAGTTGTGCTGACGACCAAGCGAGTATCTCTGGTCCGGTAGATTCACATAGTTGAGAGATGTTTTTGAACGATATCACACATTCGATTACATCGCCAGCGATGTAAACCGGCTCTCGTGACAGTTTCGTTTGTATCTGTATCATTGTTGTCTCTGGTGTTTGTGTTTACTGCCTCAATATTATGCTCTTCAAAGTAAAAAATATATGTAATTAAATGAGATGTTACGTGTAATAATTTAATTGCAAGCCCACTTCTGTCCTTAATATCTCTAAAATCTCTGTCGAGAGTCGAGCTGCACTATTTCGTACGGAAAAGACCTAAAAAACGTTGCTTTCGACGACGGCTGTTGTCAGGATGTCACTCTTCATTTCGATAGTCCTGGCGAATAGTCGCCGATAAACGTCGTTCTTCGCTCACAGTTGAAAGGAACGATGAGACCGGTTGACGCGACGACTCCGCATCGCGATGGCATAATCTGCGTATTCGTGGCTGCTGCAAGCGAAGACGCCAAGATCAGCGCCAAGATCAGCACATTATGAGGCTACATAAAGATTTGTGATATCAGGTCACGATACATGCGTGAGTTTGCTGGTGATATACAACTAGATTTAAGAAATGAGTTTATTGGAAGTATACGTAGAGCATTCACATTCCAATAACATACATTGTTATACGCCACAAACGGATTTTGTTAAAAATCATCCCGTATGTATAACGATTACGTTTAGCGTTTTCGATTTATGTTCTTCTCCACGCGGACAATTTCGACCAGCCATGTTATACTTGGTATTGCAGTCTTCTAGCTTTTCGGTCAACTTTTGTAGACCCCGCATTATCTGTTTTATAGCTATCGTTTGAAGTACAACTACAGTATGGGATAGTGGAAATTGCAACTAATGCAAAGCAGGCCGATATTTTGTTTTTTAGTTAGCGCCGTTCAACAATATGTTGCTTTTATCTTGCGTAGCACTAAGTTTGATTATTCCAAATCGATAATACCGCTTTATGAACGCTTTGCTCTATATATATATATTAAACGGACATATCTTTCTTGAACTAGATTACTTATTACAGATTCTTCGTTAGATTTGTAAATCTCTAGCCAGCATTTAATTCAAGTAAACCTGATCTCGGCTCAGAACTTGAAGTAGTATTTAGTAGGGTTAAAAAATCCCAACGAATCGTCCCTCTATCAATTATTTATTGTCTTCCTCTACCCAGCTGAAACAAGCGATGTTAGTCTGCGGTAAAATCTAAGCAAGTTACGTTGATATCGAACAAAGTAGCAAAATGACCTTTAACCTAACAAAGCAGGGTACACGTTCGGATGCTCGACAAAAACAACAGCAAACTAACGAGCGGTGATAATTTTCGAACACTCGTGCAGTATTTTTTAACTTACTGGCGTTACCATGTATTAGAGTAGTAACACCATGTAGCTAAATAATGCATTTAGTTTGGTTGTCTTTTCTATTATTTATATAGAACGCCGTATCATTACTACTTACATACAGGCACTATTTTTCTGTTGACGTTTGTTCACATAGACACACACACCCTCCGACGATCGGTGAACGAATCTCAGCTGTAGGATAAATACAGAGCGCTGCTTCGAATGTCCCCTAGAAACTACACTGATAGACTGTCTCTCTGCCAGGATGACTGCGCCTCTGTGGACTCTCTATCAGTTTCCTTTTTTCTCCGATGGTTGACGGCGTCGTCTGCTAGGCCACGTCCCGGTTTGGTTGCTGCTGTGCAATCGCTAAGATGGCGGGAAGTCGGGCCCCAGTAATCCAGCTGAGCGGGTTGTTACAACGCAATAGCTAGCTTGCGACAATTTACGGTCATGCTGCCTTATTATGTTGCACAGGCACTGTTTGTCATTTATAGAGATCGGCATTTAAAAGCACTTCAAGTATTGACAAGCAAAAAGTTCAGATTTTCTGAATTGTTCACGTTAAAGCGTGAATAATAAACAGCGAATTAAAAAAATATTTCATGTTAGGCATTTTATCGGATAGCTGATTCCCACCCTGAAATGAATTGTGTTTACGCTCGGTTTCGAGCCTAGATCACTATGTGTCCATATGACTACCATGCAAGCTGGTTATCCACTGACCTTTTACAGCAATGATAACACACCAACCTACTCTACCCATTTGATCTTAGTCGTCAATATTCAAATTCCCCGCCCTTTCCTCTCCACCAACTGGTCACTTGTGCGCCCGCCAACTTTGACGACATCACCTTGTTATGATTGTCCTCGAGGGCACCGCCGCCATCGCACAGTAGCCCTGTTTTGTCTGTGTCCATCTCATAGCAGCAGCAACATCCAAACCCACGAGTCCTCTCTTTCTCTCTCTCCCTTCCTCTTTTTGCAATGTTATTACGGCCGTGGGCGGTTCATTGTTGTCTGCGTCGCGTTTGGCTGTCAACCTGTGTTCAGTCTCTCTCCATTTTGTTTACCCCTTTCCCCTGCGTTGCTCCCTCTCGACGGGCCACTATTCTCAGCGGCGTATCTACATTCTTTTCCAGGTGACTGTGTAAGTTGTCGCGGCCTGTGGGTGAGTGAGTGTGGCTCTCTGCCGTTACCGTCTGGCCGCGATGGTGTTGTCGTCGTATTAGTAAATACGGCGCGGGCCGATCGGTGTACACGGCGACAAGCGTAAGCGCCAATAGCGGTAGCGTCCTGGCTTGGCTGACTGGCTGCTGTTATCCGTGCCTGCCCGCCCCATATCGTCATCGTCGCTTTGACTATTATTATTAGTAGTAGTCGTCGTTTATTTATTGCGGCCGTCGTCAGCGGCAGGTTGTGAGTATTGGCTGTAACGAAACGTATAAGTTGACTCGAGTTGGTTTCGTTGTGGACGTCACAGAGCGCAATATTGAGCGCCGACGAAATTGAAGAAGAAACAAAAAGCAATCATCAACAGCGGCGGCTCTGACGGCGACAATAGCAACAACGACCGTGTCATCATTAATGGACGAAGTCGACAACTAAAATTGTGTTTTTGTGCTATTCCTGTAGCTGGTTAACGTGCGTTGTTACAGATCACGCTATCGTGGTTTTCGCTTGGTGGTACTTGCTGTTATTGTGGCGGTTGTTGCTTCTGCCGTCCGTTGCAATAGCAATAACAGCTGTAATAAGCAGCCAAGGTCTGAGAGGGGTGTCATAGCACTGCTTGAATCGAACTAATATTGGTCCGATTCGAGTCGCATTCGAGTTTACATTCCCGCCTTCGAAACGACGGACCCTGCAACGGCTGTAGGAGTACGAGCTTTTTCATCGTCTCCGCTTCCGTGTCCCTCGTGATCCCCCAATTTTTACCGCTGCCTATCAATACCCGATAAAGACAACTGCAGCAATCATCGACAGATGCATGCAGGGAGCAGCCAGCCCGGTCAATGATAGCAGCCATAGAACAACAAATGAAGCGAGGCAACTCGTACGTTGGCCGATTATCGTAGAGGATAAATATTATATAATATATTATAAATCTTTGATGTAACAGTCGAGGGGAGCAATATTACTAGCTGTTAAAAAAAACGGTTCAACGATCCAACGAACATGTGCTAATTTCGGTTTCAGTTGCTTAGGTTAGGTCCATTAAGGTCGGTCGTCTCATCGTCGTCTTCAACTGAACGTTAGAGGGAACGCAGCCTTCGAAGAAAACCGATCGAGCGTGGACATATTTATCGGTCGACTGGTTGTGTTCTATCGTCTGAGTTTGAGGGGGCGTTACATACAATAGCAATAGATAATATACTGGCGCACTCTTTGCTGACGTTAATTCGACCGCTAACGCCGCCGCTGGTCAGATTCGAGTCGCTTTCCTCATGGACATCTCGCATTACTTCGTTAAGTGACCTTCCTGTTTTCGTTGTTGCACTATACGAGGGTATGATTGTTAAGCAGTTATCTCAAAAAAGAAATTGATAAGGCGAACACGCTCAGTAACCTTCCTCAGGTTCAGGCAAGCGCTCTTCGACTCGCCGACTGCAGGCCACCAGTACAACAAAGGCGCAAATTTGAGAGTTATTGTCCGACTGCAATAGTTACGGAATCACCTCGAACGTTGTGTATTCAACCTCCACTGTGTACACATAGAGCATTGTAATGAAAAGAATCACGGCAAGTGAAAAGCACATGGATAATAATAACATTGATAATAAGTGCCGGATGGTGATAGAGGATATTCAGCCGATACTTCACAGAGCAGTGATAACTGTGAACGAAGAAGCGACAAGGTAAAGCAACGTCAATAACAGGAACAAAAGGTGATCGCCTCGGGCTCGTCAATTAGTCATTCGGTTTTGTAAGACGGATTCCAACGAGTGCTTTGTGCTGCGAACGGTTCCATTACGATAGAGTTGTTAAGTCACATAATAATCAATTGATTGTACGCATGGTAAAGAAAAAAGGGAGGGGGGAGCGCGTTTTATCTCTCGGCGAATGCTATACAAAACAAATGTATAGAAGACCGATGTTTTCATCAACAAAAGTTACTCTAGTTGCTCGTTATAGAGTTGTTATTGATCGTTGGTGCTGCTTCGTCGTGCATTGAGTAGAACTGCGCTCAAAAGCTGGTGGTGCGATCTAAATTAACTCTCTTCGGCCTGAACGGTAGGTAGCAATGTGAAAGTTATGCAACTTCACGCTGAAGCGGGGTCTTCATTGACTTAAATGAAAAGTGTCTTTAGACTAGATAGCTAATACATGGCATATATCAATATACGGATTGAGCTTGTACTGCACGCCAAGTGCTTATACAATTAAACCGGATAAATTTCACTTGTGAAAGACTTTGACGGAGTATTACGCTAGAGGAGTTACTGGCGTCGCCCGGAATACCTAAATTGGCAGGTTGATAGAAATGGCACTCTCGTTTGAGACGTGTTAAACGCGCTTAAAAAAGGTATTTTTTATAAGAATCTGGTCAAAAAAGGATGCACTATGTTATGGGATTGATACAGCATAGAACATTATTATGTAAAGTCTCTTGACTGTTTTTTGAAAGACATAATCAATCTCACGTGGGACCCATCCACCACACCAGTGGATGTCCAAGTCGGAAAAGATAGAATTTAAAAAGCCTTGATATATCATCAGACGTTTAAAGCAATCATATACGAAGGATATATTTGCAAAGAATATTTCATAGATCTTGATATCTCGCAGGAGGGTAATAAGTAATGGCCATGAGAGACAATGGACTTGATTAATGCGGTCGTAATGTTAACCGCCGCCGTTGGCTGGATTTCTAATAGTTAGTCGGGCTGCTACATAGAACTGAGGAGTGGGTGAATCGGAACTGCTGTCCTCTATCGAACGGGACGATTTTATTTCTCAGATATGCGATGCTAGCTACCGGTGGGGCATCGATGTATGTACGAGTGTCTGTACCTACTGGAGCTTTACTGAGGTTATAATAATCTATAATAGTAAGAATAGGTTTGCCGAGTTCGTGTTCGTTGGCTAATTCAATGGTGGTTGTCGCTCGTGATGCTATTAACCCTACCTGATTGACACGATTTACGATGCGTGGGTGGAGGATAAATGTTAAACTGTATTCACTAGTCGCAGCATGATACATCATAGAATAATATTATAGATACGAGCAGCAACTGGAGCAACAGCGGTAATATTATTTGTACCTACCAATGGCTCTTTCGATCAGTCCACTCGTAAACTTTGCTTGTTTGATGTGACACTTGGTCATAGCGGCTCCAATAGAACTCTTCTCCACGTATGTACCGCTCACGCCATTTGAATTCAGTGCGGCAGACCGGTACAGGCCCCGATACTCATAAATGACAAAGCTCTGTCAACCTAATCATCCTGACCATAACAACAACACCAGCAGCAGCAGCAAGATCAACGTCGTCGTCATCACTGTGGCGAGGTCGAGAACATGAAGGCCATACAAGACGATTCCCACCCTAACAACAGAACCAACTTGGCGTCTACGAACGAAGTACAATGAACAACTCGACGTCACGAATATCGCTAGGTGACCGCATGTATTTGCGTACATCAACATAGCTATCTATGCGTCGTATAGAAGTTTGGCTGTGGCGATACAAGCGGCGATCGCGTTTAAAGTATTTCACCAGAGCGAACAATGATAGACAATAGAGGGGAAATTGCCACTTCTTTTCGCATGAATCAATAAGCTTGCTTGAAGTGACACACGTAGTGCGTGTTGTGATAAAAAGTAATTGTGATTATGTGTATGAATGTCTGAAAATGATAAACAAAAGTGAGTGAATGTTTTAATTAGGTTCGTGTTCAAATCATACTACAGAGAGACTTTTTTTAATATTTAGCAACGGCTTATGAAGTGTTGTTACAAGCTGGATCATCATTATAAAAGAAGAAAAAAAAAAACTAATTTGCTTGTACACGTTCTCGTGAGCTTTAGAATCTTGTGAACAAAATGAGGCTATACATATACATAAAGGCCAATTCCAGGTCAAATATAAACAGCTACTCTCATTGCAATACAGAGATTGTTACCAGTTCTGGCTTGGGGATATGTTTGCACGCTATTTACGTACGATATGATTTGAGCGGTCTTAAAAGGTCATAGTGTTCTCTTGTAAGTCAGTGCTTTTTTAGAGTGTCCTTTTAGGCTCACATAGTTGGTTAATATCTATTCATCTCAAATTTGGTAACGGCTTTAACAAGTGCTTTAAGTGCTTAAGAGGTGCCAAAGTAAGTATACCCTACAGATCATATCGCTGGTCTATTATGTTTTCTGGGGAAATATTGGTTCGTATTGCTTGATTAGGGGCATTCATGAGAAATGCGTTCCCGAAGCCTCTCAGGAGATGATTTGAACACCTCTAAGTAGCACGTGCTGACTAGATTAGAATTAACTATCAACTAATTAATAGAATGAATTAGACATTTCTATATCTATAAAAAGTGCCTTCTCAGAGTCTTTGTTGCGGTACCATAAACTACGTTTCGATGTTTATCGAATAAATGCTTCACTTTTTGTCCTTGTATTTGTTGCCTTTTTGTCATATGATAATTACCCAGCTTTTCTCCATATTCCAGGGGTTTAAAAATCATGTTAATCCTTGAGATTTGTTGTATACCAGAACTACTCTAATCACTAGTCCACTTTAAATTTCCGGATTATTAGCGCGGTACCGACTATAGTTTAACCAATGCCCTAGCTTTATAATGTTCTAAATGCTTGCTGTAAATGTTTTCGATTACAGGCTTAGCTGAAATTAAAAAGCAGGTTTTCCACTAGAAACAAACCGAAAAGATGGGTTCTTAGGACGCATCAAAGTGAATATTGTCGACTTTTAGTTCGGTCTGCGAAGAACTAGTACAACACGGGAAAGAACAATATATGAGAACGTAGGTAACGTTTCCTGCTTGACGAAAGCCGTACTTTTGTATGTAGCTACATACAAACGTATGTTACAGCGTCTTGTCAGATTTCGGTGCAGTTTAAGTGTCTAGTAAATGCACACTGAAATTTCAATAACTACATTTAGTCTATTTTCCACTGTCAAATACACAGCAGTATTTTTCACTTGCTGTGAGGCCTTAAGTCCCACTGCATCTACGTACGTACGCAGCTTTTGTCAAGCAGGAAACACTGTGCACGTCCTCGTGCATTCTTCCCCTATATTGAATTAACACTATTTTTTGCAAACTGAATTAGAAGTCTACGAAGTTTACTTTCATGCCTGTTAAGAATCCGTTCCCTTAATTCCTTTTCATGATGAGCGTAGACAGGCGACAGACGCAGACCTCGTGTTGTGGAGTACTTGTTCTAGTAATAACAGCTTTCATGAATAACTCAAAAAAGAGGAATGAAAAGCGATATATGGCAAATAAGTACAAATAGACAACTCTGTTTTTTCTTTTTTCCCGAAGGGGGGGGGGGAGGGCATTGCTAGAAACAAAACACAGGCAAAGACTTCTCAAAATAGAACGAACTGCTGATGTCCGTGCTAGCATTACTCTGTACCATGGCATAGCTTATGTGCCTAAGGACGAGCTGAAATTGTCACGATTTTCTCAACTGTCCGTCTAGTTGTCTAGAGAACTCTGTATTTTGCAGGTAGTTTATTGATCATTTTTATCAGTTTGATTATTGCGTAGTTGTATTATATTTGTTCAGGAGTGCATTCAGGACATGCGGGCTCGACAACCGTTGTGCTGAATATCGGACACTCCCAGACAATTACAATGAATAGTACCTGCTGCGAGCTAATAAGTTGCAGTTTCCTATTAGGCAAAAAGTACAGAAAGTTCGAGCGAAATGTACGGCGGAGATGTAAGAATACAGGTGGTACTAGGATCCCGTACAGGACATTTTGACCTCGAGATTGCACCCATATTTTTGTCGCTAAAGGTTTCGGTATATACGATTTGTATCTTTCAAGTCAATTAGATGTTTATATATTTTCAAGTTAGACATATTATCGAAAACGGTATTAATTGCCATTACTAGCTTTTTAGAAGCACCACATTCGTTAAACGACGGGCGTTGCATAACGATAGTGCAAATGTGGTCATTTCCGAACGACCATGAACCCGACCCAACTGAGCTGTAGGTTGGCGCTAAAATATCGGTGATTCTCATATTGTTATCGAGATTCGGTCGACGCTTCAGAGCAATACTATCTTTCTGTAGCTCTTGCGTTCTTATACATTGTCGTAGCCAAATAGTGATAGATTTCCAACTAAATTTGGCACAGCTGCACTAGAAAGCCGACGTTGCAACTCAATAAAGCCTTCCAGACAATAAGAATCATCAGCAGGAAGAGGAAGAATCAATGTATATGATGTTACCATGTGTAGAAACACATTGTGTTGTCTTGCGCAAAACACCCTGTCGCGACTACTAATATGGATGATAACCCGAGGGATAACCACGCTTGATAGGTTTGACCATTGGCAATTCAGTAGTCCATTCCTGTGATTGTTAGTTTGGTTTCCGAATGAAACTCAACAGAACTGTGTGTCCGTGCTCCTCAGTCTAATCGGTCCTTTCAGTATCAACTAACATCTTTATAGCGAACTGTGCACTTTGTCTTGCATGCATTTTTGGCTATCAGTAGAGGGATGACATACTATTTGTTTACGCGTAGAATACGACGTAGAATTAATCGAGGTGTCGTTAGCCACGGACCCATGGAAGATAAGAACGTTTTGTATTCGTGTCAATGTGTAAATACTTATTTGGCAAAGATGAATTATTGTATTCCTTGGGAGAGCACGGAGGAAAATGAAGCATTCTGTTTGTATGGTTGAGATGTACACATTATCAAAGGCCGCATGGGTATTGTGCCTCGAAGAGATGCATTGCTGGATAGAGCCGCTATCTGCATCGATGGGTAATTTTCGTTCCGAATCACATTTCATTCAGGTATAATGGGTTGTAAGCCACGGAAACTAGTTAGTTACAAGAGTTACGAAGCTTTAATGTGTCCAAATATGAATAGATAAATCACTGATCCACAGAGACATGTGATTTGTGGCTACGTATGATTGACGTCCAATTATAAGTTATTGAATACAAAGCACAACGTTGTTCATAATAATATATTTACCATATTCACACACACACACAATAACCAATTCTTAGGAAAGTGTGTTTTTATATAATATATACTATAATATCGACAGCTCATCGTTTCCAAAACTACTCAATGGTAACATCTAAGTGTTGACCAAAAGTTTGATTTGTAACTTTAGGAAAGATTGCACACATCTAGTAATTAACCCCGTAATATCTAAAGACTTACCTAAAAAAATGACACAGAGATTGCTGAATGAGACGGGAAGTGTATAGGTTCCGGGTGGTAAGCGTCTATTTCATGTGAGTTTATGAATGCTGAATTAGTATAGAAATAGATCTGCTTACAATAGCAACAAGGGCTACCAAGTCCATGACATGTGCTTGGAATATTGCAGACTCATGTGAACGAAAAAGAATCTAGTAAGTATTTGAGACTGTTCAGCAGTGCCGAGATTTACCACATTCAAAGCTACACTGACATTACTATATACAAACACACTAATCACGGTTGCGTCACTTAGTGCCAACTTGTACTGTTCCCTTTGACATTTATTCACTAATCACATCGGTTTTTGTTTATGTTTACAGGGCATTTTTGGCTGCAACTTGCGTAATTCGGAAGCTGTGCCGAGGTGGCGCTGACGGCAAAAGGTCTAGCTACACCAGCTGGGCCAAATGAAGCCACTGGTGCCGTCACAGCACCGAGCTGTGGCAAACAACTTCGAGTTGAAGGTGAAGTTAGTCTAACTTTAGAAATTTCTACGTCCACCGCCAAAGTGGAATTGCTATCGTCTCAATCATTTTTAGTAGGCCATGTCGCCTGCTGGAGGGGGCGTAGCGGTAGTCTGCCGGTCCACAGCGCCGGCAACCGCCTCTAGCGGCAGATCTGTCCCAGGAGGAAACGAGGATAACAATATTGGCCAAAACAGTGGTACGCACTTGGCAAACGAAGGTATTGTCTTACCCTCAACGACGATGCAAAGAAGATCGGCGAGTGAACGCGATCTTGTTGAGGGTCTTGTGCCCCGACGACGTCAGAGCCCGTCAAGGACTGATCGCGGCCTTTTCACCTTGCCTAGGTTAGTATAAACGTTTCACTAATTTGATCCTTCATCCTAGAGTACATTCTCCCTTTTGGACATTTTTCTGCTTGTGGTGTAGCTATTGGAATTTGTCTTAGATTCAACTCGCAGATCATTAGGCAAGTGAATAAATTGTGGGCTTCCGCTTTTCATTTAGAAACGTATGGGTAGCTTAACGAGTTCACCTGGTCAGTCGGTAGAGGAACTCATGCGCTGACATGCGGTTAATTTATCGTCCATAAAACAAACTAGTTTTCGAAGTGCTGTTTGCAAGAAGCTAAAACTTACGAACTTTCAACTGCTTCCGATTTAGGAAACTGTCTACAAATGAGGTTTCGTAATATTACTGAATCACAATTCTGGTTTCGAGCTGAGACTCCAAGCTGAGGGTAAATTCTGCATTTAGCTTCTGCTTTGACGCTTGTGCATTATTTTGATAGCCCTCTTGCGTGCCCTGTATGCCATAATAGTTACGGAGCCGCTAATCCCACTATTAAGTAATTAGCAAAAGAGTCTTATATGTCTGTTTTTGCCGTAGTGATACAAAATATTACCCGATTATATGCATCGACCTCGCTGTTGCAAGGCAAGTAATTGATCGACCTATTTGATTTTGTGGTTGGGAGAGGCTTTTGGCGACAACGATGGCCTATCAGTGCCGTCAATCGCCTTTTATGTAATCGAGATGGATTTTAACGTAGTGCTTACTAGCGCTACTGTAATAGCCAGGACCATTTATCCAATTTTTCTGTCGATTTCTACACCAACCATCTATATATCCAGCCATTTTCTAGCATAGCACAATGAGTAGTGCATAACGTCGGACGCTCAAAGCTACAAGAACAACCTTTCCCAAATCCGTCGGACAGATGGAAGTTGATGTAGTTTTGGTTCCTTGCAGTATTTGCAAACGAAGTTTCATGCTGTTATTATCGACTGTTTTATCTTAAGTTATAGGTCAAGCCGGATGCTTATTCTAAGAGTGATATTAATCGCAACGATTACGACTCGCAAACGGTAGTACGTTGTGTTTTGTCATAGATGATGGGAAGGGGGCAACTGTTTCGTCTACTATATATTATTTAATGTGAGCTGTTTAATATACTTCAAGTACTGCCCAAGCTTTGAGGCCGACCGCGTGTTTAAGTTAATAGACCAAAGCCCGATTTATTTCTTATTTGCTATTAGTTGGTCTTCTTCCACTGAAACTCAATCTCTCAATCAAACTCATCTCCGCATATAGACAACTTCCGACAAATATAACCGCAACGGTTCAGGTCAACAGGCAACCCAACGCATTAATCAATTGGGTGGATTCTTTTGGGCGGCATATTATTCGTACTCACGTCAGTGGCTCGTAAGTAGATGTTTATATCTTTATTGCCCTCAGCCAGAATTCGGCATCAGAAATTGGCACAGTTCGGAGAAAACTTGTAAAAGGTAATAATGCTTCTGTGTAGGTTCGCCTAAGGAGGTGATGAAACGAGTTAACGTATTTTGATGTAAACAGAGATGTAGGCTTAAAAGCCCAAAAAACTTCACGCGAGTCCCGACACTGTAGCAAGTCTTTATCGCAGCAACGTCAACTGTTCTCAAGTAGACATTGGGCTGGTCTCTCGAGACAACAGTTGCCCAAACGGGAACCCGGGTGGCTGTGGGTTACGCAGCGATCGCAAATGCGTTGAAATCATTCCGAAAATATCTGTCTGCGAACGTATACACAAAGGCATAAATCGAGCGTAATTGTGAGCGTGCATAAACGAACCTCGGCAAAAAGGATTTGCTTAGGAGTTTGCCGAGAGGAAATTAAATGGAAGGATCAGTATGAGAAGTGTGCATTAGGTAATAATACAGTTGACAGTTCTAGATGTATTTGGCATTAGAGTTTTCAACGGCCCCTTACGGATATTTAATCATCGTCCTATCCGCGTATTGGTCAGCAATCAAAAGACCGTTTAGCATTCTGACTAACAAAGACTATGGGCTAACGAACTGATCGCCCATTTTCACCTAAAACTCGACGGTTTACCTTCTGTCTAATGCGGCAAACAACGATAGAAGTAATATACGTAGTATTCATGCCAGCCAACAATCTTGAAATTGCTTGAATGAAGTTGAATGAACAATGAAATTGTTTATTGGACCGGGATTATAATTCTTAACATCATTTGCACAAGGTTACGCCATTGGTCAGACCTGCGTTCACTCATGCAAACTTCTGCGATAGAAAATATGTTCCAGGATTTTGTTGAGGCTAAGTTCCCAACGGCTCCCTATGGGATTGAGTTCAAAGCCAATTAGTACCTGCTCATGCGATTTGTACCAGAGATCCCGTACTCAAAATTGATTAACTGGTGGCTGTGCTCCGAACGTCAGTCTGTTGATTTACTTCGCCGTGTTGCAGTGCAAAATACGTTCGTTTCTGCAAAATGTTCCAGCACTTTGCCTTAGAGTATATTATAGCTTGCTCATACGATATTTGTGCAAAGTATTTTCTAGGAACCTTAAATACGATTACCCAGCAATGATTGGTCATAATCTGTCTGATATGCAGGCCTGTAAGAATTTAGTGTTTATCAAGGAATCTCCTCTTTTGTAAATAATTCAGCCATTGTGGCGACTACAAGCATCGTTTTGCTCATATGGATCAACGTGAAGCCGTCTATACGACTGACTAACTTAACTAATATTTCTGTAATAATGGTTCGATCATTATAATTGTGGTCTATTGTATGACTATAATAGTTTATATTATTGTAAAGTTATTATATTTATTTTGAATCGTTCGACCGTACGATCGGACGCTTCTTGCTTGCTTAGCGGTACCGTTTTAAATAATACTATAAATATAAAATGCATACAGTTAGTGCATATGGGTTCGGCGGAGGCATACTTGTTGGTTTACGACTAAATAGCGCGTTTTTTTGATTACCGTTGGCTGAAAAATGGCAGCGGAGTAGTTTGCAGGAGTCTTGTGAAAACTAGACTGTGCTATATATATATATATATATATATATATATATATATATATATATTACAGTGCCAGAATATTACGGCACGATATGCAGCGCTCTATTTTCTGCAGCTGACATGCTACCTGAGCACTAAATAACCTAATAGCGGCCGGTAACAGCACCAACTGTGGCGGTTGCCATAACATTTCCACTTCCAAGGTTATTCTACCTGCTTTAGGGCGCGATCCCAGAAGCACCGGTTCAGTGCTATCAAATATAGCGAAAAATATCGTACTTTTTGCGCACACCGCAGAACTTAGTCGGTAGATGGCGCCAGCGTCACGCTTCCATCGTCGTAGCTGAGTGGATTTTGTTGGCAAGATCTTTAATTTAAATTTGACAAAATATAGGCGATACGTGCCGAGGTTATTTGAAGTAGTGTGATGATGCAATGATAGCATACAACCCATTTAATAATTTCCTGCTCTATTAGATATATATATATATATATATATATATAGTCGTTTGACACACCATGGGTAACTATTGACCATAATATGCTTTGAGTGTTTTCAGCTTAACTTGAACGCATCAAGTTGTTTTGTGATTTTTTCTCCACCAATACACATGATTGATAAAGCTGTTAACAAAACTTTGTGCAGCTGCTGAAAGATCGTGAGGAGAGTAGGCTCTGACCGTTCCCTAACCGTTCAGGCGAATGTCGTGGAGTTATGTCATTCTCGTCCCCAAGTATTTGTCACGGTCTGCTTTGCGTTCTTGTTGGCTTGTCTTCTGCAATTCCCATTGGTAATCAGTCTGTCGAAAATGGAAGGTTTCGTTTGGTTCTGCATTTATGTGTATCTGTCATTTCCCTCCGCGAGACGCTGGCTTTCCCTTTCCATTGCCCCGTTTCTCTGTAATGATATTTCCTCTATTGCTGTGATCTCTTCAGTTGGGCAAAAGGTTGCCAACTTGGTAGAGACTATGGAACAGAAGCATCGGGACCTCTGTGATACAGAACAAGGGGCTTAGTTACACCGTTGTTCTGTAATTGCTTCGTTTTATGTAACTGTACCTCTACGTCCTCAAGGCTCCACGATGTCCAACACTTTTGATGGGTTTATGGCTTTAAATGTCTTGTTTACCTGAGAAGCTTGCCGGCCGTTATGTAGATCTTTCTGCCTGCCGCCTGTCTGCATGTTTTACTGTGCGCTAGTGAGCAAAGAGGAAGTAACATATTTATCCTTTGGACAACCCCGCCTCACTGTTTCCTCCTTTACACTACCCCAATCCCCATTTTTTTTTTCGTTCTGTACAGCTGTGCAACGTCGGCGCCACAGGAGGGTGACATATGGACTAAAGTGAGTGTAGTGCCATATAGCAGCTAGTCCTTGAAGAAAACCTTTTTGTTGTAGTTGTTTTCGACTTAATTTATTGAAAGAAAGGAAAAGACAATGATGAAGATGATCATGCTGCTGCTGGTGATGATGATGATGGCGTCTGCTGTTGTATTTTGTGAGTACGTCGAATCTAGGCACAAGATAAAGATTTGCGTTTTCATGACAAACAGTAAAATCTGTTAGTCCTTCATCATACTTGTGTTGACTGCATGTGTATTACGGGGAGGCGACATACGAATATGCAAATGCTCGAGCAGAAGAGAGACTCATATAGGGATTAGTGGGAAAAGAATTCAAGATCTCAAAGAAAGGTAAACAAAGACAATAAGAAACGGTAGGCCAGAAATTAAACAGCATTTCGAACATTAAATAACTAAAAAACGAAATTTACATGCATTTTTTTCCTATGAGGGCAAAAGGGAGAAGACAGAATGCCCATAAACGGAAAAAAATTACGCGTAACACGTGAATGTCGGAAGAAAATTGCGATGGTGGAAAGAATACGTGATCAATGAATGGTTTGCCAATTGATTGCCTTGCAAAACTGGACTATCTGTGAAGATGCAGAAGGATTAAGAACTTGGATAGCGTTGTTTGTTTTCTGGTGTGCAGCAGACTATGTTGGAGTAAGTTCATGCTGCTATGTGGTATCGGCTATGAATGAATTACGCAAATGTGTAACGCGCACGTAGAAAGGCGGCTCATGGGTGATACCAATTTTATGACAAGAATCTGGGCGAACATGTTTGTACGGTGGAGCAAGGACACTGACGATTCGTCTTAATCTGCGACTGCGGCAAAACGCGTAGAAGTGGCGTGCCATGTTTCTAGAAATAGAATGCTTATTCGACGAGACTCGACAGTTGAATTTATAGATTCTGAACACGATTTTTGCACTTGTATATTATAAGCTCAATACACAGGGTAGCAATTCTTTTTGCTATCGCAGTACTGTACATAAATAATTACCTGGAAAAACCGCCTCACGTATGATTATAATAGACGTAATGCATAGGCATATTTGAAGTGGCTAATTGTCTAACACACGTATTCTCCTGTTGACGATAGTCGTGAACACAAAAAGAAGGACCAAACTTTTCAGAGAAAAAGAAGTTTGTGCGGTTGCAGCAACGCCTGTAGATCATCGCGTTTTCTCAGATACCTACAATTGCCTATTAGATATCTCTAGGATTTTCTCCATAGCCATAGTTAGTAGCCATAGCTGTTGTCGTTGTTGTTGTTGTCGTTGTCGTTGTCAACATCATTCTGCGCGCCGATTTTCAAATGAGGAACTGGCGACTGCTTCAAATCAACGATTTGTTGAAAAGTAACTACCGTCACTTTTAAACACACGCGGATTGGGGTTGTGTGCTACAAAGGCAAAAACAAATGCACCCAAGTTGCACGAACACGTACATTCGACGCATAGTATCAGCTGTAGTAATCAGCAGGAAGGAGTGTTTGAAGGCAGCACCGAACGAAGTAACAGCGTACGTTAAAGAGAAGCGTGGGAACGTGACATAATCAATGACATACGTTTCCTATAATAGAACAACAGCAGGATCAGTTCTGCAAGCATTCATTATTCGATTCTATAGTTTATACATACGTACACTGACAAGAGACACGCTATGGTTTGTACAGCAGCTATGGAGTTGCGTATTTCCAATAGCCGCTGGTTAGCGTCCGATGTTGCGAGATTCATTTATAGCTTCCGGCATAGACAATGTATCTTTAGGATACTTCGCCACTGACAGCACCCACAAAGACCACAGCTGCAAATAATTATATATAATAGATAATCACTACCGCCAATAGAAGCTGGCCAATCGTAATCGAGTTCCCATAGTGCTTCCCTGTTGCCATATTTGTTGGAATTAGGGCACTCATTACAGAAACTGTTGGCAATGACGTGGAGATCGATGTAGTTGCGCGCTCGTCCCCACGGCGCCGCCTTTTCAAGCGCTTTCATTTCTATATGGCGAGCGCACAGCTCAGCGTTTGTTCCACGACTTGCTGTGCATAGTCTAGCAACCGATGTAATGGGGCGGTCGTTGTTGTTACTTTTGCTAGTTGAAGGCCCTCAAACCCATCTTTCGTAAACAGCACGAACATCGTGGGCTTGAGCCAGAACATAGAGTTTGTATGGCCGATAATGGTTAAAATAACGGATACAGACATGCAGGCGTCGACGTGATGTGTGAATGACCATTATCGCACTTTGCATTAACACAGGACAAAATATCAACTGGTTTGATGTCAAAGCCCACGACTGCTTGGGGCTGATGTTCCTTTCAAGACGAATTCCCACTAAGCGAGCATGGCACTTGTAGAGCGTTTGATCAAGTCTAGTGAGCGTTAAAGTGTGTCGTGGATTATGACGTGACGTGAGCTTGTTTTGCATAGACAAGAATACCCCAGTTGTCCACTCGAAATCATATGTCCATGGTGCAGCTACTTTGGCCTGTGTTATTGATTGACCGAGTCGGTACTGTGAATATAACCTGGATTGTTCACGTGTATCAATCAAAAACCTTATCAGTCCTACGGCAAATGCTTACTCTGGAGTTATCGCCTGAAGAAATAAGGCTTATTATGAATATTAGACAATGTTGACGTATCCCGTTATTTTTTTTAGGGAATTTGGGCTACTGTAAGTGTCAGACCTGTTTAGGTTTACAAAAACGTCGTTTCAAAAGTCAATAGTTTCATGCCTTCAGCTAGATTCATATATATATATATATATATATGTCAGCGTACATGTGGACGATATACTGTAATTAATTTTGTTTTAATTTCAAAGAAGGACGAACTTTAGGTTACGTCAGTTGAGCCTAGAGAAAACATCTGATTATAGAACGGAGTATAGAGATCACTTCTATTTTCACCGTTTGTTCGATAAACAATAGGTATAAAGCAGTCATGAATACAACATGGCGCTTGTATGATGGCGGCAGAAAACAATAATAATAATAATAATGATAAATCTACAATGACTTGAGCCAAAGCAAACAAAATCTTTAAGAACCAACGCGGTGCATAAAAATTTCAAGTTAACTAAGAAGTGTTCATTGTAAATGCGTGTCTACTGCAACTGGTCTGATTCATCGAAGTTTTGATAGTTAGCTAATCTTGATATTAGCGAAAACAGTCAAATCGTTCATAGCTTTGCAATCAACCTTCTAGTGACATAAAATTGAACTCTGAGCAAATACTGTCCAGTGAGAAATAAAGACTTACTTAAGTTTTGCATGACTGTTGTAATACGTCATCCCAAGGTCTTTGTCACTACAGTAATTGTAGCAGTGACAACACCCCGGGAAAACTTAATTATGAAGAACTCTTCCTATGATATTACAGGCTCCCTCTAAAAAAAAGCTGTCCTTCGTCGTCGACCGTGGGCTTCGTCGGGCGCCGAGATATAAAATATACGTCCCTCGAAAATACTTCGGATGCGACGCCACAACAGACGCCCACCTTAGGGCGTAGCTCGCGCAGTACTGAACGACGGTGTGTATCGTTAACGACGGATGAATGCCTTCTTAGTATCACGGTGAACGTTATGTTTTCTACCTGTCAAACTGGAGAAAATAAAAGTTATGTTTTGTTAAATAATCACATTGCGTCAGGTACATGCAATCGGTACGGATGTCGCTAGATGTGGTTTACAATGACCGAATGCGTTCATCTTGATTCTCAACTTTAGGTATTTTTGTTGCTATTGGCCACCTCCTAAATAGAACATAATAAGCCGTTGCTGTTGGCTATATGAGTTTTCTTCTCGAATGCCAGTTTAGAGAATAAATGCGAAAAAGTGTTTTTTTAAGGTAGAGCAACCATCGTTGACAACTTGTTACGCTGTTGATAATGTTTGAAGCTAACTCAAGCTCGCGTTAGCTTTACAACTGCAACATATTTAAGATTCAGCGTTGTCAGGCATGTACTTAGATGAGATATGGTAGGAAAAGAAGGTCTAATTTTTGTCTGTCACACAATTCTAGGTCAATTTTTAGTTCAATAGTGAGGTCGTTTTCTGTCAAGCGTCCTCCAGCAAAAAAGAACCTCAGTCTAAGCAATGGTGACCTCACCCGGCCCGCAGCAACTGGTCACCGGCCAACACGATTAACAGTCGGAGCACTGAGAAACGATGAAGCTTGCGACTATGACAAGGTAAGCGCTGAATGTAACTTTATTACTATTATTGCTATAAATTATTTTAGCTGTTTTTGTTTAATTCGTGTAGTAACGAAACGGAGAAATTTGCATTCGTTCGCAAACGTTTTTAAAGCTGTGTCTTGCATAAGGTTGATTGTTTGTGCTCCGAAATGCCATTCTCATGGTATCGTGTGTTTTTTTCACTAAGCTAAAAGTACATACACACGGTTCAACTACCACCCAAACTCATCTTAAATAATTGTGGCCGTATAGATAAGATTTAAACATACATTTATAGAGGTAAGGATTTTTTTGGATTAATCTATATTAATCCAGTGCTATTTTCTAAAGTCAGAATCAAATTTTCACCAGTCGTTTATGAGCTGTAGAATCGTCCCATGAAAACAGATATGCGTCAAAACAGTAATAGTCTATTACAAGCGATTATGATATAAGTGAGAGACGATTGTTCTAGCCGAAAAACCGTCATGGCATATACTTGTCGTGCACGCCTCGGGTCATAAATAGTTCGCTCTACTTTTGGGTGAGAACGCCCTTTTTACTAGAACATGTCATCGTTTAGACGAAGTACACAGTAGATTGTTTCCATGACCCAACAAGAAATAAATGCAATCTAGCCTGTTGTCCGAAATGCATATAAGCCATTATCATTCTCATTATTATCAGCGATAAAGCTGATGATTAAACTTTCATAAGTTTCATCCAACATAAAGAACAGCGTTTTATAGTTGAATCTGTGGCCCTTATTCTGCACTACTCTGATGGCGCGTCAGAGAAAATGGACGACTGTTAGTAGTACTAGACTAATCAATTATACAGGGGCATGGATTGAGCCTGTATTCATTTGTTCGATCGTCTGTTGTTGCTTGGTTCACGTTCGCGAATTGCTCAAAGCACCACTCTCCTTTCGAGCATTCTAACCGCTGCTGTTGTTGCTATAAAACAGTAATGTCAGCTTGGCGACCATAAAATAGTAACCCTTACTGCTAGCTATAGAGGCCGCCTCGCTACGCATTATCTCGGCCGTAGTAGCAAGCTCCGTCGCAGGAATCAAACGTCACGCAAAGCTGCTCGTTCCATTGTTCCCTATTGGCCGCCATCGAAATGATGTTGTATAGCAGAAGATGGGCTAGAGGGTGCAAACTGATGCATACAAGCAACAACAACAACAACAAAAGCGCTGTGTAATATAAACAATATAGAAAAACTCAATGAAGCTCACGGCTTGATCCGCCAGGAACGGACGGCACTTATATAAAGGTCAGTGTCGCACAGTTGTGTTACTATCGGCGACGGGACGGCTGAAACCATCTTTCATTTTAATAAGAATTTCCTCTGTTATAGCAATATCTACCCATCCTATAATAACAATTAGAACAGCAATGGGGCGGAGGAGTTGCTCTGACTAGGTGTTGTGTGTGTTATTCTCATAGATTTCCAGTCGGCGATCATGGGGTTTTTAGTTTCTTTTAAAATGCATCAAGTGGAAAAGTCGCGCCATCTGGGAAGATTTTGGAAGGATTCTAACGACGCAAACATTTTGGCAGTGTAAAAATACATATTTGGTCAATAACAGTACCATTATGTCATGCCAGGCAGCACCTGACTTGGCTTTTGTTTAAATGAATACTTGTGAATGCGAGAAAATAAAGTACCCGATAGATCAGAGTACACATTTTAGTGGTTGCTTTTTTTTTTTTTAGTTGTTATGCAAATGCGTCTTCTGTGTGTTTTTGTTTATTCGTAAAGTAAAACTTTGTGTGAGCGTGGTACTGAAAACATGGCCAGTCGGTATAATTGATTTCTGTGGCTGCGTGCCGTATACAGTATTGCCAAGTCACGTAACTACATTAAAATGATGGTACTGCTGAGATGGTCTGCAATTTTTCCTAGCGTGGCTCGAGCTTTCGTTCGGTTCCTTCAGGATTTGTTCAGGTGTTATAGAGTAGACGGAAGGTATCCGAAGGATGAGGTGTTCGTTTATCGCTAACGGAGTCAAATCAGTCTATAATATGTCAAATATGTCGTCAAGGACGTTACACTTTAAACGGATAGCACATTCAACAGGCTTTCCCCTATAGCCACATATTAAGTAAACCTTTCTTTCTTACGCCTATCTAGTTGCACCTATCTCGGACCTGGAAAATGGAATCGGTTGTGGGATTACAAGATCCACACGACATCGTAAGCTTTTCTCTCTTCGAAGATGACTTCAGCTTATTCGCTGCTGTCGAAGCGGCCATGTTAATTCTCAATGCGGAAATGTAACGAGTACTTGTAGACGTACTTCGGGTATATGTGTTTACTTGTTGCTGATCATTGGAGATCGATAGTGCTTTTCAGAATAAATGTTTAGACGTTGGCTACGATTGATTCTAAGCATGATGTGTCGTTAAACTATATGACAGCCCGCTGTAGCTTCTGCCCGATTAACTAATTACCTTCGGTAACTGCGAAGTTACGGTTATGAAAAAAAATGTATAATCGTTTATATCTCATGAGTTATCACGCATAGTAGAGTTGTATCATTTACTTTAAATGTGTATTATTGTACCATGGGCGTCTTCTTACAGTTTATAATTAGGTTCTAATATTCGCCAATAGGCACTTGAATTGCTTTGATTTTAGAGCTGGGCCATCGTACGGAACTATCAGAATCGAAGTGAACTAGTGGCTGTCAAGCTTTTGCTTCCTAGCACCTCAGATTCTCGTCACGGTGATCTCATTATGGCTGATACTGGATATGATATTAGCTACGACGCTTTGTGTCGTAATTAGCGCGTCACTCTGCAAGTGACAGCTGAACGGCTAGTGTCCGGTTTACTACGTGCGGTAGTTTTTGACACTGTAGTAGACAAAACAACAGCAGCATCAGTAAATAAAAGAAAAACATTACTCGATGCCAACATCACACGTACCTGATCATCGCGTGCACACATACACACACAGTGCAAACGCTGTGGACGCTTCGCAGTTGAGGCTAGGAGAGACAACAGCCAAGGCTGTGCTCGACTTCATCAAGATACCCATCACCTTAATCATCATTGACGTCAGCGTCATCCTTGGGAATAGCTTCAGTCGACAATCGAGTACGTCTTACGCCAGCTATGACAGCATGCATCCTGCGAGCCTTCGAGCCGTTGGAATAACAATGGCGCCCTCGTGCGGATTCTACGCGACGTTTTGCCCCTTTGAGGGCTGGCATTTTTGTCAGGTGCTCCTAGCTGGGCACTTGGGAGCAATCGACGAATATTACAGGCGCGATGAAACTATAGCGCTTTCACATGGAGCGTAGTAACGTTTTTTTTTTTTTGTTTACATCGATCGATCACAGTGAAGGGGAGTCGAGCACGAAGACTAAGTCGTTTTCGCTACCCATGATTGAGGTTAGCTAATCTAAACCGGGCCTGAAAAAGGCTAGTCAGCAATCGGCACACAATTGATGTAGAGCGTTTGTGCCCAATAGGACGTCGGGTCGAGGTCATAGTGCTGATGAAAACGAAGGGACTGTAGTACGAAAAGCGCGAATGGTTTAGAGAGAAAATAAAAGCATCCACAGTGGTTGTTAGTGCGCGTTGGCATGCGGATGGTAGCAGTCCCCAATGTTACCATTAGAAGTCAGATTCAAGCTGGTCCCGCCAGAAGCGAACTATATATGTAAGACACTAAAATATCTGTGTGTATAGACACGAACATAATTACGCAATGTGTGTAAGTGATAAAAGTACGACTGCCTTCTCTATATTAATCAATGGGAAGCTGTAGGTTGTACGTGAGCGTGCAGTGTCCTCACTATCGAGGCGTTCTAAGGATTAGGTGCTTGACAAATACGAACGAAGTTAGGGGCAATGTAAAGACAAGGCGCCATGAGGAAATTTCCGGGTGTCTACAACCGTGTATGTGTATGTAGCTGGCCTGGAAAGTAATGGAGCACCGCATGGGTACACAAAAAGTATCGTGGGAAGCCGACGAAGACCAGATTTAATAGCTCGGATTTTATTTGAAACAAACAAAAACGTTCTTCTTGTTTCACTCTACTCGCTCCAATTACCTACCGTTTTGATATATATATACATACATTTGAAGCACGCATAGTCAAGACGATAATGCATAATGATAGAGTCGTTGTACAACTGACACACAACATTCGATTAATAAAAAAAACACTGTTACTAGTGCTAAAATTCATTTCGTCACAAATAGGAGACTGATTTTACAAACGTCACTCGATCGTGCTTTGCCGGTTCTTAATCTACTGTGTAAATTTAAAACTTTTCTAAAATGTACATCTACTTGTTAAGTAATAATGACTGTTTTCTGGGTTGAAGTCTTTTGATGGGATGCTTTTCCTATCCAACAAACAAAGCAAATGAAGGAAAACACTTCAATTTCTGCTCACGCAATACTGGCATGTGTAGCTTGTTACCAGTAAAACCATGTGCCCTTGAAAATTCGCGGTGCCGTAATAAATTGTAATGATTGCATGAGCTAATAACACAGAAAAGCATTAATAGACTAAAACACAAAATATTGGTTTGGCATGTCTTCAAAAATATATGTTGCTATCGAGTAGTTGTCACCTTCGTGCGCGTACAACCTTGCGATTTAGGCGGTAGATGATGCGGGCGACGATGGAAGCGGAATGGCATTTGTCGTCGGAGGCATAGCTGGTATACGGAACCATGGGAACACCTGTTATCTAAACGCCATCGTACAGTGTCTGTCAAACACGGACGCGTTCGCCGAGTATCTCGTCCTTAATCGCTATCAGGTAGATCTGAGCTACGCTCGAAAAAACAACCGTAAAAAGTACGGCACTCGAGGCGAAGTCACCGAACAGCTTGCCCTACTTATTAAGAGCCTATGGAGCAGTACGATGTATCCGGAAATCAGTGCCAGGTGAGTGCGGTAGAATTGGAGAGTATTTATTCAGTGCGTGCATAGATACGCATGTGTCTACATGCGCGCGTTGTGCGCTTAGATACCTAAAAGAAACGATGCATTATGTAAGGGCAGGGTAATTTTACTATCCAATATTGACGATATTTTGTTTACATAGGTTGAAAAGTGTTGTAGGTAAGTATGGGCCGCAGTACGCCGGTTCCGAGCAACACGATGCGCAGGAGTTTCTGATCTGGTTATTGGACAAAGTGCACGAAGACCTCAATCGGGCCAATAAAACAAAATACAAAAAGGTAGACAGTAAGGTAAGTTTTGCAGTGGCTTTAGATTTTCACCATTGACCAAAAATTGATTATTCAATTTTAGCTTGGTAGCAGTCATACTTGGTAATTCGTTCGAAGGAACTAAGGGCAACTACTTACTACTTGAAGGAAAATAGAAAAGGCAAATGACAGCTTAATTTTCACAAGGGGTGGGTCTTTTGCGATTTTCAAAATATATTTGAAACTGCGGACTAACTCTTCCAATTCGTTCTGCTCTCGTATATAATTATCGTATGGACATAATTATTGGTTATTACCCTCATGCCGTTGTTTTATCGAACCAGCTACTGCCTGCATTGAAAACTCCCGTGCATCCGTCATTTAAATGAAGTCATTTAAAAGACAGATCGGCTGTTCGCGGAAGAATAGTTACTTCGGTCATAGCGACGCGATTCCTCTAAATTTGTCACGACCGTTTTACTACGATGATTTTTGTACTCGTAGCGTCTATTTTTGAAAGCGAGATGGTTTGTGATTTTGATTCTACGATGGGAAGACGTACGAGCCGTCAAAACCGTTCCCAAATGTATTATTCTGCACTGATATTTGGATTCTATGTAAATGCTGTAGGTGTGAATAGGGCCTGCGTGTCATCGCCAACGACATAGTGCTCGGTGCAGTTGTGAGGAACTATTTGTCTGAAATGATTACCCGCTCATTCATTTCTGACAAATAGCACGCACGTTCAAAGGAGTTCCCTCTCTACTCCCTATTCGGTTATGCAGTCATTTTCTGCAGTTTCAATTAGCATTTTCTTCTCATTGTTTCGATGACATGGTAGTGGTGGCTTTCGCACCATGTTACGTTGATCAGTATGGCAGAGTGAGATAGATGAATCGTATGTATAAAAACCGTGTGCGACAAAAGTAGGCCGAGATAGGCTACCGTCGTTGGTGCTAATATTTCGATGTCGAAGCACGGGAAGGCCAAGGCTGAAAAGTGATGATGATCACGCGATCCTTATTTGAAAATTTGTCTTTCGCCGGTTGGATGCGATTAGGTCAGTCACTCTGACCGATTGATCGTTCCCGTGTTCAGACAGTGTTAACTTCCTTCCCTGCTGAATCTAAACTTACTTAGAGACATGTGGTAGTCTGGGTTTGAATTGAAGCGTAAGCACGCTGAGAGCCAGCTGTCTGAAGTCATGCCTAACGCCTAGAGTACCAGACGCAAGAAAGAAAAAGACGCGCGATAGATCCTTTGCGCTGACTGTGCACATTAATGAATAGGTGGCATATGAGTGGGCCGAGGATTCACGTTCGCGACATGAAGGAAGACGAGATCACGTCCTTCATATCGGCAAATAATAAGTCTCGTAATTCCGCCTAAAAGAGAATCGGTAAGAGAGGAAAAGAAAGCGCAAGGGAAGCCTGTATTCGGAAACGACAAAGGCCTATGATAATTGTATCTTAACAGTAACGTGTAACTATAGCAACGTCGAAAAGCCTGAAGATTCATTATAGTGGTGACTTCCCAGGCCACTTGAACCAATTTTTGCCTTGACGATTTTATCAGGGATAGTTACGTCCGCGTGAGCAGTAGACTGCTGTTAGTGTAATTTCTGGAAATGTTTATTTAAAATAGTGTCGCCTCTTAAAATATTATATATGTTTTTATCTTAAAAAAGCGTGTATATCTCGAAGTGACGCTAGTCATGGGTATTCAAGTATCTTTTATGTGGATTAGGTTATCTTTCACCTAGCTAGCATAGGTATTTAGTTGAAAAAACTCATATCATTGGAGGAATAGATTATTCTAGTTAGCTGTTGCCCACGTACAGTATATATATATATTTGTCACAACGAGACGGTATAATCATCAGTACCGCTACTTAAACATTAAGCGCTTACCAACAGGTCTTCACCGACCTCAACCCAACCCGGTCAACGTGATAACTGAACTTTACAAAGAAATGGTGTTTTTCTTTATAATTAAACGCTGACTTGGAATGACGCTATGTTGGCCATTCTCAAACGTTGACATATATGTTCTTTTGAGAGAATTTTGCAGACGGTCAAATTGACCGTTAATAGCAGGTTTATAGAAAAAGGATTATTAGCGCTTAATTGTTTCATTTTTGGCTCATTTGGCATGTTATATAATCGATACAGGCACTACATTATAAACAAGTGTGCTCGTATAGGCCATACAAGCTGTTTTCATAGTGAGCACAGCTGGATTGGCGTCATATATAACCGACATGAAAATCGTAATCAATAACAAAGGTGCATTCAACAAGTTTGTAAACTTAATTTTTATTTACACTTGTAGTTTTCTAAGCCAATTCTTGGCCTGCAGTGCCTTACTCTGAAGTTGTTTCCAACGCCGCTACGAAGGCCGTCGGACGCACGCGCTCACTCTTGTAGCGATGCAGTTTGTAAATGCGACGTTCCTTCGGCTTTGTGTCATTGTTTCCGTTCTGTCGAGATACCCTCTCGCGAGTACGACCCGTGCCAAAATGTTCTGCCCTTAAATGGCTAATGCTAGTTTACATGGACGAGACTGACTTACGGAAAAAGCGCCCCCTGTTTTGTCGACTGGACGTTGTTTAGCCTTTGGCGGTTGGCGCGCATCTGGGAGCTTTACCACCTATGATTGTGCATGAATCTCTGCGGTATACATCCTCATATTATAGGTCTAAACGTCGTTAAGAATTTTACATATCGCCTTACGAGGGACGAGAAAGCTATTCGCGTCGTGCCCGAGGCTGTTAGGGTTAGAGATGATACATGCTCTGCTTTACGCACAGCGTCCGGTCCTATTCTGGCAGCAAATATTCCAAGGTCAAATCTTCAGTATTTGTGAGAGGGATTCAACAATATGGACGAACAAAAGTTTGTCTTTTTCGTTGCACAGAAATAATGGTTGTATAATCGTGTCATTAACTTTTTTGATAACGCATCGCAAAAGAGTGACTCGTCGTATGAGAAAGTATATGTGGCTATTGCGTAGAACCATACGTTACCATTTAACGCGTCCGTTTTTACGCAGATTTAAGAACCTCTTCGGTTCTCCAGTCAAATGACAAAGTGAAAGATCGCCTTAAAAAAACGAAGCTGGTTTGTGAGTCACATATTAAAGTTCATTTTCTACTAATAAACACTTAAAATCGACAGCTTCTACGCCCATAAAGCCTTCGTGTTGTACTATACATATTTATTTGAGATTCGTGTCTAAGATTTTGTTCGTCTGAATCGTCAGTTGAATGATTATCTAAATCAGTCACTACTGCTCGCCCTGCACTTGAAGCAACGATTTACCATTGTCATACTGCCACATATGTTGAATTTTCGAAATTTCGTGCGTTTTAACAAAAAAAGTAGGAGGCAAGTACGACAACCAATGTACATATACCTGTGTGGCACTTGTGCATTGGCACTATCGTGTAAAACAAAATCAGCATGTTAAGAGTTATTAGCGGACACTTGGGAATACTTACGGAAGATATCTTCCACAATCGAAATCCACAACAGTGTATTCTTCAGAGTACAACAATTCAGGTTCTTAAAGCTGACTCGGAACTGGCCCAGACAAGTGCAGACACGTATCCATTTCTATAACGAGTCGAGTTAATTTCGTCTATATTGGATCTGGTTCTATTTGCAAATCATCCGCGGACATTTCGTCTTGCCTTCTATGAGGCAAGGCCAAAGTTCATGCGATGCAGTCCATCGTACTGGATACGATCGATTGAACCCGTTTTCGAAATCTGAGAGTGTGTCGCAGGCTATGTTCCAGAGTAAGTGAGAGGAAGAGAGAAATAAATAGAGGGATACCATAAGGAACACCACGGTGATACGGGCGTTCAACGAAGCCTAAGTGGGCAAAGAAGGCCACAATTTTCCGTTGCAGTGATAACCAGGAAATTTTTAACAAGTTGAGGATTTTTTGTGATATGCTTTGCGCTTAGTGGGATTTCATACGAGGAAGCCATCTCTTATAATGGCAATAGACTAATCGCATATAGCCAACGACCAAGCTAACGATGGCAGACATCTATGAGAGCAGTTCCATTCGATAGGGGAATCGTTGGCGTTGATTCGTCATTATAAGGGAATGGTGTCTATTGCTTCGATGTTATGTTCACCTTTAGATGACATAGGAACGTATATCGAGCTCGAACATATTTTCCCTGAGATCCTCTACACACTTGATTCCTGCAGGCAGATCTGATGCAGATGATGATGAAATTCAGATGAAAGGTTTGACGTCCAACGTTGTTTATGGTCCCCATCGAGTATCTAAGAAATTTTTTTGTGCTCATTTACCCGAATGATTACCTATGTATTTCTTTTCGTCATTAAAGCTGATCCTAGCTAAGAAACAACGTAGTGTTCATCGAAAACAAGGAAGAAAAATACCTGTTGATGGGAAAGCACGTTGAACGAATAGTTTTGTCTGCATGTTTATGCGTAATCTCTACTTATAGGAAAAGACCTTCCGAAAATAAACGAGTAAATAACGTAAAGTAGGTATCTATAACGCTTTCGACATCATGTTCTCTTTATGAAAATATATGTTCATATTCGAGTACTTGCCAAATACGTGCTGTGGCATCTTTTCGGAGACCCTTCGTAGCCAAGCAAGAATAGACCCTTTATAACACGTGAGTTATTAGGAGTATATGAAATACAACTGGCGAGAGGCTACAAGAAGTCTGTTTCAACGAAATGGTTATAGTATTGTATATTCCATAGGCAGGGCTGTGTTGCACGTATTACAACTACTTTGCTTTAGCAGACGCGAGCACGGCATATATTGTCATGCGGCGATTCTCCACGATTCCACAGCCGTCAACTTATCGCAGTTATCGAATAGGGTCATCTGTTCTCAATGTGTGAACTCGATTGAGATGCTGAAATCGCCGGAGCAGGTGGCGTTGTTAATCTCATAAACAGTTACAAAGAAAGTTATATCAGCACGAACTCGAGCCAGAGGTTTGAACTTACTTACCGAGCTTTGCTGATAAAGGCTGCTTCTCACCAAGTTTATATATATTCTTCTGGTATCATTTACGACAAATCGAATGGGTGGGCACCCATACACAACGACCTGTTCGGTTTTTCAACGGGCTCTCTCATCAAATGGATGAGCCTTCGTGCTACCAGAGCACTGTCAACTGGTCCAAGCAATTTAAGTTGGGGCATAAGCATTCGTTAATCGTGTACTCGTTCTTCCTCTCTTTTCCTTTTGCTTGGCGCCAATGTTAATATCATAGGCATTGCTAAGTCTGACTGACCGATCAACCGGACCACTAACAAAACAAACCTATCGATAGACTAACTGATGTCTTCTGTGCTTATTACCGTTTTTATATCTCACTTTGTTTGTATCTGCGTCAATGGAAAATAACGATGTATCGTTAACGGGATGACATCATTGTCATTTTTCGAATTTTTTTCTGAGCTTCGCTGTTTTTTGTTTTGCTGCGCCCCCCTTTAAGAATACAACTACTGGTTCGTCTTGGCTGTATTGTCATCCGTTGGCCGTGACAGTACGTGTGTCTCCGGCGATGCTGCTGCTAATGCTGGTTATCGAAGCTTTGACCTCGTCATCGTTTTTTTTTTTCTGTCACGTGACAATAATGTTACTATCTACCTGTCGGTCGTACCTTTGCGAAGCGAAGCTCCGCTCGAAGTGTGGCGCCCATTATTTGTTTCGTCTTGTCTGATCTTCTTTTGTGTACATGCTCTGAGGCCACAGAGCTTTTCTGGTTGAATAATCCGCTGAGATTAAGCGGCATGACGAATCGAGAGGAAAAAACGAAAAGAAAAAGTTTATCCGCTTCACGAATTCCCATCTCCGGTTCTATTTTCGCCTCTCGACTAGCCTTCGAATACAAATGACGCACGCGGCCATTTGTTGTATTGGGTGTAATAATGCTTACACATTGATAATCATACGGAGAGCAATACGGCAATTGTTGACGTTGCTCCGTTCATTTGGTTGTATTGATACTCCGGAACTGCTGCATGAGCAGTAGATACATCAGCCTCGGAGCTACGGAGTCGATTTTGACAACGGAAAGGGGATGCAGAGCGCGAGGACAAATTTAGTTTTTACTTTACCCTTGCATGCTAAGTAGTTACATATGCCAGATATCGTTGGTGCGAAAACTTGCCGTTTGCGTATTGTGAACCGACAGTACGGAAACCTTCCCTTCCAAGAGACCAGTGAGTCTCAGCGGCTGCTAGACCGCAGGCCCGATATTTGTTAAAAAAAAAAACCTGTCGTTGTAAATGGTCCGCACGCTGGTGTAGATGGAAGCAATGCGGCAATCAAGAAGGCACGATACGGCGCCATAAAGATTCAGGTTTGTCGAGGTATGATCGTTCTATGAAAGATCAGGTCGATGCACTCTCCGCTCACAATGATCGTAGTACACGCAGGTTCTAATCGCATTATGACAATAGATAATAAATAGCCTGTGACGACTAGAGGGGAATATTTGTAACATCTTAAAAACATTGCACTAAAAGGCAGTGTTCTTGTTTTTATCGGCGCAGACGTGGAGTAGATTTCGTTGATCGTTCTTTTTTGGAGTAGACGATAATAACAGCTTTTTAATCTTTGTTAAGGAAAGTTGCAAAAAAGCGGCAAGTTGCTGCGCCCATAGATCAGTACGTGCCATTGGTACTTCTCCCGTTTTCGACAGGATTTTAGAGGAATTGCGTTAGGGAGCACAATCAAGCAGAATAGCGTTATACACTTATACAGGAAATGTTCCACATAAGAAAACTCAAGGAAGCAGCTCTTATACCATAACACGGAAAAGCATAAAATACGTTCATTATATAGCGAACCAGTATGATGCGCCACAGAAAAATTGACAAGCATTGAAAGGTGAGGGGGAAAAAACTTAATTTTCTGAAGTAATTCGAGTCGTTATTTTCTTGTTTCGTTTCTGTCTAATTTCACTGCATTTTCTATACGAATAGGGTAAAAGTTTCCGCCTTTGTTTTTAATGCAACCAACTCAACTGTAAGAAGTGTTTGCTATGGGATGCAAGTGATCTAGGGTTACCGTGCTGACTTCACTGCAAATTTACGATTTCAAATGAAAATGTGTATTCTCACCCATTAATCTCAAAAGGCTCCTAATTTTATTTTCAGCGTTGCTAATAGGCATTGCCTCAGACGACTTTCGTCTAGCATAAACCGAAGTGTGCCGACGCCGGTTTTGAACCTACAGCATCTTACGTGTCTTTAAGTTTATATTTTCTCACCAATAATGCAGGATATATCAACGAAGCTCATGATCTTTTCGGAGGATCTTTATGTGGCTTTCATATCGATGGAATCGATGAGGCCAAGATGTTCCATATTTAGCAGTACAAACTGTATTCAGGGCAATACAGCCCCTGAACAGAAAATGGTGGGGAGGAAGGGGGGTAGGCCCGGCACAGAACATAAGCAGTTTGAATTCGAAGCGGTTAAAAGTCGCTTGTCAGAAGTATCAAGCCAATGGCCATTGGCCATTGGCTTGATACTTCTGGCTTGAGTGGTCCATTCAGTCAGCGATTTTCAGTTGATTCCTTAGTAGCGGGGCAATAACGGGCAGACGAGGTGGTCAGTGTTTACTTTCAAGTACCGGAGCTTATTTTGCAATTGTGATTTAACAGTTATCGCCTATCCGCTGTTTACTCAGGGTTCAGATATTCAATTAGAATAATAACGCAGTAAATTATATTACGAGGCTCTTTTAATATGATTATTTTGAGAAATGATAAGCGATATCATTGACTGAGTAACGAGATGACTAGATTTCAGAGCGCAGAGACTAATAATTGACTGAGACTGAATAATGAAGTCTAGGCTTAGAAGAAAAACGACGTCGACTGTTAGAAAAGGATTCTAAGTTGTGAACTAAAGCCAACGCCAAAAATTATGAAAAAGGCCACAAATGTAATCAATGTTTATTTTTTTTCTTTAAAACACCGCCTTCGTACTTTTTATCTACAAGAAATCACTGATGTATGAAGCAAAATCTCCTTTTATTTTGAAACCTTAATCTACAATATTTACTATTTAATGGAATATTTTTGTAGAGCGTTACTCAAGGAAACTTCGTTCGGCGTTCAGAATGCGTTATAGTAGAAATTCTCTAACAATTTCATTCATTTTAAATATGACGGTTGTCTGCCACGAGAACGTAGACCATACCGTAATTTTGACGACTAGGCGTGATCTGAGTGCGTGCATACTCACGAAATCTTCGCAAAATTTTACCGGATCTCTTGGAGATAGCAGCAAGCCATTTTAAAGGTTCCAAAGGCCAATTTTTACAAGGAGATTTATAACGGTACATAGCGAGCTCACTGCACTGTGTATGGCACAATTAAGAGATATGACGTATATTCTTTTATTATTGTTATTACTATTTCATTAAAGAGCGGAACGACTGAGCTAAACACTTATACAGACTCAAACAGTACTAAATACCGACAGCGTATAGGAGCTCTTTTGGGGAAGGTTAGCAAGCGACAATAACTCCCAGTGGTCTTGTTCACAAATATAGTTAAATCCTTCTTTCCGTAAGGATTTAATTGTTGCTATGAATATGTACGCGTCGTTTCGTCCCCTATATGGGATTCCATGCATAGGCATCTCAGCTTGTTCGTCTTACATCTGGATCGCAGCCGGCGTGTTTCCGTATGCTTTTATGTTCTGGAAGTAGCTGCGGATACAGAAACGGTGACTCTGGCGATAGGGATTTAGTCGCCGGTTAGTGTTCTGCCTACGCCGCGTCATCCAATCTATATTCGATTCGTTCCCTGCGACGGACGAGGCGGCGGTAACAATAGCGTTCCTAAAGACGTCACGATCAATGTTGAGACGGAAGCTAGGCTGGCTAGCAGAAGCGACAGCGACTGACGGAATACAACAATAGTCTTCTAGAGCGGTAGGGGGACATTTTCTGCTTCCAGCAGTTTTTCATTTGTTGGCTTAGTAAAGTCCAATCCTATGACGGGCTAGAGGTAAACGTTGCCAGAGGCGGTAGCCTGAGGGCCGTCTGAACGTGCGGCACTGCACACCTCGTCTGGCGTCACAAATCATATCAACTACTGTAGTACATTATTATTACACTGTTATATTGATAGTAGCAATACTGCTGCTGTTGCATTATTAACCCGCACGGAGAACTTCAGTGCGAACAGTCATAACAGTCGTCGCCTACCGAATTGGGGCTTACAACAGGAGAAAACGAGTCCTCGGCCGTCGCTTTCACGAACCTGGCAATTTCGTAACGTTTCTCATGTCAACGCATATTCTACGAGCTGCAATTTTTCGTTAAACAAGATTTCTATGATATATTTTTAACAAATAAGCTGTTTGATAGTATTGTGTGCTACGTATTTTATTCATGCATTCTCGATAAAATCTAAAAAAATTTTGCCTATGGTTCTTAAATGCACTGTATGTAGTGGTATTATTTCGTTGACTGGCCGGGCTGGCCACTTAATCTCCGTCAGCGGACGATTTTGTTTGCAAGCTAGGCCCCCATGATGAATAATAGGGGTGTTACATTTTCTTTGTGTGGTGAATATATAGATAACCTTGCGATGTCTCCAAGTGCAGGACCTATGTAGAAACTCTCATGTGTATTGAAGCAGGAAGTCCTCAAATGTACAGATGCCTATCTGACATAGATGAGAATAGAAGCTGAGCCAGTTTTTGAAAATGCAAGGAGAAACTAGGCAGATGTAAAAAACAGGCTAACAGAACCTACAAAAGTATATACTATATATATATATATTAGGAATAAGCTTTCTAGATAAGTAAAAATGAGTTTGAAGGCCGATTTTCAGTAAAGTAGTCATCAACATCCTACAAACGCGCTGCGGCGGAAACGATAACAAATGTCCACGGAACTATGAGACTGTAAGCGGTCAGATCTATTGTACTGATATTCATTGTCTAATGAAATATTGAACAACATATGGTCTTATAGTCAAGTGTCAGCCGAAAATCGGCTCTAGGAGGTGTCAAAATGGCAACCATAGTCGATTTTCTGTGCGATCATAGAGTAAGTCGATTACTTCGTCTTCTGCACGGAGCAGAATTATATTAAGAAACGTCGATACTGCCAACAGAGGCAATCCGTTAGAAGCAATGGCGGCTTGCAATCGTGCTCATAAAAATAAATTCTTCGTGCGTGGGCGTGATTTTCTTTTTTACTTTCTTTTTTTTTTTCTCATTTAGCCTGTTTACAACGAATGATAGTGTGTTCGTTTTCCCGTGCCACCTGACGACAAGCTGATACAACAGTCTCGTCCTATGTTACAGTTAGTCGCTTGCCGGTCAATCTAAGCTTGAATATGTCTAATGCGATGCACGCGCTGATCGAAGGCCTACAATCTGTGGCTTTTCCACTTAGATAAGAGGCTACGTTTCCTTTCGAGATATCTATTTCGGAGAGGCAACAACGCTTCTGGTGGTCCTAACAGTAAAATTGATGCGACGCTTTGTTTTTGATAACCAGAAAACGATACGTCTTAGATTCGTCATTGGGTCAAATAGTCCACTTGAATATCGGCGGCACTATGTATAGGCAATATTCGCATGACTAGAAACATCATTTCGTTTGCCTTCCGTATGCTCCCAAGGGGCGGATTTGGGAGACATCTGCAAATGAAAGGTCACTTTAATGTTATCTTCATATACAAAACCAAATAACAAGGATTACGTGTAAACTAGTAGTGGTTTGGTAGGTTGAAACGTTATGGTTGTGAATCTAATTATGGTGCGCACCAGATATCAAAGCAGAATTTAGGTTCTTTTAATTTGGTGCTTGCCCTGATTCTGTTGATGATATACATCTAATATAATTGAAAGTGTTCACTTGATACGATAGCACACACAAACCGGATGAAATATCCCAGAGTCCAACCATTGTCAGTTAACAAATATTCACACATTTCGATCGCCTCTGGTTCAGAACGACTGATAGAATTACTACTATAAAACAAACATTCAGTTTGAGTTATTTTTATTGTAATTAATTCTAACATTCATAGTGGGAAACCGGCTTAGCGTAACAACTGAATTCTCCCAGAACCGCACACTGATCCCGATATTACTACGGCGCGCGGCCGCAAGATGGCGCAACTATAGTCAGTTCTCAGAGGAGCTCTCTGCCATTAGCGTATGACTATTTCCGCACCTGCTAATTTAATTACACAATTTTATAACAACAACAACAACGTCATCGCGTCATTTCCATCCACAAACCGAAAAAACGTTGATGAGCTTATGTTACGTCAAATTGCTATTAACTGATGTGGATTTTCTTCGCTAAATCAGAACATAGAATGAATTCTGAGCTATCTAGATTGTCATAGTATTACGGTTAAATTAAGTCTGTAGGTAAGGAACATGTCCAGTATGTATCGTAATAGCTAGTGATGATTTTTCTTAGTATTTTTTTAGTACCTACGACATGAAGTACGAAAACCTTTTCGACAAGTCGTTCCATTGACTAGGCAAACCGTCGCTAGGCAGAAAAGTTGATTTTTACATAAAAATCAGGGCAAAATGATCAAATAAAAGAAACAGCCACGATAACGAACTGCATATCAGACGGGATCCTCAACTAAGAGTGAGCAATTTTTTAAATTTCTCATACTAGCTTACTGCGCAAGTACGTTTGCTTTTCCGAAGCTCCTACCGTAAGATTCTGTCGCAGACAGAATCTGTCATACCATCGACGCTAAGCGATTCCAGTTCCTATGAAAAGTATTTACCTATCACCACTTAACCCTAAATGACCTTAATTGCTTCCTTCCGTAGATATGCGTTCTGCTTATTGTGATTGTTGAGAAGCTGGGTTCCTGCACAGCAGCTAGATGGCTGCCACAAAGCTGCCGCCGCAAATCCGGATTAAGATTTTCTAAGTAACTTGGCAACGGGGGTAGCTTTGAGGTTTCTTCGCAACTTTATCGAGCGTTCAGGCCAATCGTACGGATCGAACGAAAGCTAGCTTTTGGATGTCGCACGAGTCACTCGAAGAGATGAAGGAAACCAGGCTATATGTATATGTAAAATGTTTGCTTGATTTTCCACTACTGGCTCTGTTTTGCAAGTGGTTTTCCAGAAAAAGGGTTACGGAGCGCATACGTACGGGAATTTCTCAAATAGTTTGAATTGCCCCGGCTGAAGTTTCATACTCGTCAATAACATCAACGAGTTTGCGAGAGGATGTGTGGGTAGTGGACGGGCACATGAGGTCGTCTCATAAAAAACTTCTGGGAATGTTATTGTGCACACGATCAAAATAAGAAGTCGTAGACAAACTAATGCTCATCCTTGCGTCTTACACGTTTCTCTTGTTGTGATAAACCGATACAAATGTTCTATAGATAAAGCACTTTACAACACGAAATAACTACAATTCGGATGCAGACAATGTTAATTTTAAAGAAAATGCATTTTCATGTTTCCCTAGAGTCTTCCGAAAAACGTCCAGCGACGGAGAAAACTAATACACTCTAATAAACGTTTGTTTTCATCTGTGAGGAATTATATTAATTTACCCTAAAAACGCCTATTCTTTTTTGTTGTAATACAGGAAATGGCGAAAATATATATACTGTCTAATTTATACGTTATTTGTGCTCGAAAAACGTAATTTCGGCGGCGACTCTTCAGTTTCTCTCTGTCTTTAGTTACAAGCACTGGGAAGTAAAGCCAACGGATTGCCAAGACAACTATTTTTACTTTTTGTATTGTATTTCAATATACGTCATGATAAATTACTCCTTGTGCATAATATCACAGTTGTGCTCATGAGGACTTGAACTAGAATATAGGGTGGGGCCTGAGTGTTTTAACAGTCTGAAATCTTTTTTTCTATTCTTACTTCTATCAGATTTTATTGTTTTGTCGTTTGGATAAGAAATGAAGACTTTTAAACGTTTAGGAGATTTTTTTTATTTATTAAACACGTCACTAGGCAATTAAGCAATTGATTAAGATAGTAGTTTATTATGATGTTTGTGTTTGTGACAACCTCTAATTGTAGGGTAGCATCCTAGGAAAGCCAGATGAGTTTTTGGCGGCCCGCGCACTCGCAAGCCATGCGCGCTGCAACTCTTCATTTGTCCAGGAGTTGTTCCAGGGCCAAACAAAGCTAACCCTCACGTGTCCGTTGTGCCGCCGAGAATGCAAGACGTTCGATCCATACGTCTGTCTGTCATTACCCATTCCACTAAAGTTAAAACGGCTCGTACCAGTACATTTGATTAACCTCACCGGCGATAATCGGCAGGTTCGTATCAGATCCTGGAAGTGCATGACTCTACCTAATCTGCGTTTGGCGACTCTGTATTTAATTGAAGTAGGACAACATTCGACCGCATCGCTAATGAACATCATATACAAAGGACGTTTCTTTAGTATGAAACTATTTCTTAGTTACATGGCTCAGCCTTATTTTTTCGTTTTCTTGATAATCGCTCGATTTGGTCATTTTCTTTGCAGCTGGAATTCGCGATAGAGTTGTTCGACAACTCGACGATTCGGGATCTCCGAGAGAAAGTTTCAGATAGATATCGGATTCCTGCACGGAATCTGCTATTCATGCAGTTACTTCCTGAGACGGAAGGTGGATTTGGTTCAGTTTACGCCGACAGCGATTCAGTCGTCTCGCTCCTTGACGATCTCCGCTCGCGAGGAAACTCGCGTTTTGTAACGTGTCTCGAGACGCCAAAACCAAAGAAAACGAACGAACATGGAGAACACGTTATGGTCATTTGGTAAACATGCTCTCGTAACTAGAAGTAGATTCATTCACCTTTCGCTGGCCAGGAGATTTGAGTGCTAGGAATATATAGGTGGTACCAGTTCGAGCTTTAACATTTAGCCGCATATCTATTTTGTTCTTGTTCATTGCGTCCTGCTTTTTACCGTAGGCAGAACCGAACAACTGTGGGCGGGCCGTTCGGTCCCCCATACGTTATCCAGGTCCGAAGGGATATCTCATTCGATAACCTGCGCCTACTTATGCTCGACACGATGGCGGAACTTTTCAACGATGAGTACCTTCATGAGGATGGTGACTGTGCACATTACGATGGTGGTACGGAAGATCTCAATCAGCAACTCCTTAGCGGCGGCGGCGGCGGCAGCAGTAAAGAACTAGCATCCTCCTCAACGCAGTACTCATTTAGAAATGACGAGCGACACGTCTTCGATCTCGAGGGCGTCAACTTGACTCCACGCGCCTCTACAGACACGATCGATAACTTGTCTCATCGTTATATCGTCCACCAACAAACGGACAAGTGGGTCGATAGGTCTCAGCTGGCCAGACAGACGCCAGCGACATCAGGAACCCTAAGCGAACGACCCATTGTGCCCGAGTTCCCGACGTCATGTTTCTCGATCCTCTGCGCCGATATGCTGCCGGAGAGGAACGAGCTTCGTGCGAGCGACGAATTACCTTTATACACAGATCCTGTCGAGCATATTACGGCCGTCAGTAAAGTAATTATTAAGCTTATGACGATCGAGTAACCGCGGAACATCCCCTGTAACGTGAACTATTTAGGTTGCTGCAATCAAAGCTATCAATTGATTTTGTGTTAGTTCTGCATCGTTAAATTGGTTTTATTTTCGATAAGATAAATAACTTTCTTCAGTATCTCTCACAGTACTCTAAGGCCCATCTCGAAAACTAGCTTTCCTTAATAATAGCTCTACTGAGAGATACTTTTCCAGTGCTCCGTCCTTTTTGTTTAGACGTGTGTAGATGGAACGATTTTGCCCCTTGTTATTCATTTATTGACCAGTTTTTATTTGTGTCCATGCGCCCCGCAGGTGCAATATCCGTCTGTAGCAAAACATCTGCGGCTTGTTCTCGAGTGGCGTGACGAACGAATTTGCGAGCGAATACGTGAACCCTCGGGACCACTTCGAGATGAGAGTCTATGTGGCCTTGACGAGGTTGATGGAGAGGCCGCTGTACCTGTGGATCTCAACGACTGCCTTAACGCATACTTCAGCGAGGAACTGGTGTGTCTAGACGCTCAGATGTATTAATTATAATAATTTGTACAATGAATCAAGTCAGCGGTAGCGAAGCCAAGAGCAAATTTTATCCGCCCTGTTGGAGCTTTCAGTGATGGTATGATTATTTCAGATCGATACTGACGACAATGTATACGTTTCAGCTTTTATAATTATTATCTTATTTGAATGCTTCTTGTCGTATCTTTCCTCTATAAACACAGCTAGAGGCAGACGAAGCGTGGTTGTGTCCTACGTGCGAGCGACGCCAACAGGTGTTGTCCAAGCTTGATTTATGGACGACTCCCGATGTTCTGCTTATCCATCTCAAACGATTCAAACAAGTAAACCAGGAACGGTCAAAGATTTCTTCACTAGTAGAATTTCCGCTAACCGGCCTCGATCTATCACGCTTCGCCGCACAACGTGGCGACAGCCCTGATCTGTTGAGGAGGGAGCGGGATCGCGACCTGCCGAAAGACACCTTTTTCACGTGGTCACCGTGGAAAAACAGCGTTCACAGGTCACCACTGCGAAATGTTGATCCACGAAACCCGCATAATTTCATTTACGATCTATATGCTGTATGTAATCATCACGGCACTATGCAAACGGGGCATTACACAGGTAAGCGAAAATGTGTGCGTGCGTGAAATTGATCTATGTAACTTCGGGACGTACGGACCTAGGGATATTGTTATATACTTAAACGTGTTCTAGTGAAAGCGCCTTTCCTACTGACGTTGCGTACACGCTTGGCAAAATTAGCTTAATTTTTTTACGTGCTCTTCATGAGCGGAACAATCGAAATAGAAACCCTTGAATTGTATAACTCTTCGAAATATGATTATGATTAGCTTTTAGCTTAAGAACGAAATCCTAAGTTCGTGATAGATATCAGGGTCTAACGCAAAAAAACACCCATCTTTCACTCAAAGATCGATCATTGTCCTTTCAACTAATTCTATTCTGTAATAGTCATTTGCATTTCTAAGTATGTTGCTGGAGGCCTTTAACAAATTGGTAAATTTTAATGAAACTCGCGCTTTCTGGTAAGCGTTGTTCAGTAGCAGTTGTGGCTTTTAAAGGAAACTGTTCAGAAAGTCTGTAAACTAGCCGTACGAATTAACGTTCTTGTTCTTTTTGTGTAGCTTTTTGCAAAAATCCAGTAAATGGCCTCTGGTATCATTACGATGACGCGATCGTTTCGACGGTAACCGACGAATCGCACCTGACCACTCGCGACGCCTACATCCTTTTCTATCAAAGGAACACATTCAACGTGTCGCAGTCTTGCTCATCTTCTAGCTCGGGATATAGTTCAGGTAAGTTCAGGTCCATAAGAGGCTCAGCATGACATGGAATACGATAAACGGAAAGGCTTCATATATAAGTATGTATAATGCATGACGTGCGCAGTCTGTCAGACCCAGTGAAGTTTGTATTTTTGATAATATTCGTATATATATTATTGGCAGGTTCGAACGATAGCGCAAATCGGCATTGGTCAATACATCGGGAGCAATTCTTCTACTCGAGTGCTCCCAGCTCGAGTTTCGACAACCTTTATAATAGTTAGTATTGCGTTCTGATCGCAGTTGTGTACTTTGCTTTACGCGACAACCTCACTTTCAGCTTCTTTTCAATGTTAAATTATTTCTACAAGATGCCTATGATACCTTTATATCTCTTTTTGTCAACACAAACATCTATCCGGAACTTACGTGTTATATATTCTTGTATATATAATATACAGTCTTGGTTTATACGTGTCCGTATGAAAAATAAGCCGACAACTGTTGCAAAGGGGATTCTGTCAAGAACTTCAGCTCCGGAACAACTCTGTGAGGTTGTCATATCGTCCATCCGTGTTCTTGACTGATCGATCGGCTGAATTGCAGATGACCGACAAACTCAGACGCCGCAGCCACGGCGTAAATGGCGCAACACGAAACGATATGCGACAATGGGTTCTGGCGAGCGCCGCAGTAGGGGCGGTGAGCCGGGGCGACCCCTGACTGCCGAAAATACAGGTCGACCCAACCGGGACGTCATGAAAGATGTAGGAAGCGATACTTCATTGGTTATCGGAGGATCAACAGGACTAACATCGAAAGACGTGTCATCTTGTGTCCCGAAAAATAGCCAGAGTGCCGCTAACATAAACGAGCTGTACGCTGAGGCCGATGAATACGTTTTACGGCCAGCCACCTACTGTACTGTGACCTCCGTCTAGCCGAGCCAATGCAGAGCCGGGCAGGCGAAGGTGACAATTAACACGAGGTCCTTTCCTCAAGGTCCGCTTAGTCAGGGCCATTAAAGGTCAAGGACAGCTGCGGCGATCTTTAGTGCTAACAGCGACAGCGATAATCAGGCAAATCCTGCGCCGTAACGAGACCCGCTTGTAGTTCGTTTGTAATAGCTAGCTTAAAACTGTTCTAGTTTTCATATCTATGCTAAACCTCATCCGTCTCTGGGTAGATGCTTTTATTGATCGTTGATGGAAATGATCGACATTTTGTCTGAACTTCGTTGTTATTACTCAGTTTAAAAAGAAATACTACGATGAGCGCATTTACTATTGTATTGCGGAAAACTAGCTAGTAAGCATTGTGTTGCGCGTAAACGTCACAATACGGTCCTTGTTTATCTGTAACGAAAATGAAGGGATGATAATTAGCGATCGAGAGATAGCAGGCCGAATAGTAATGTTATAATATACAGGCGTAATCGGTGCTCAGGGGATGTATGTATTACGTGACGGTGTTTTTCTGAACACAATTACTGTTGCTTTCGTTTTTATCCTCTGCAGAATTGTAACATTTTATCCAAAGGTAGTAATAAAACAGAAAGTTCGGTATCTCGAACATGTTATTATAGCGTTGAGTTCCGCACTGTTGATGCGTCTCTTTCACACAGAGCTCGCCGTACAAAATGCACGGTTAATTTATTTGTTGTATAGAAAACGTTGATAAATAGCAGTGTGTTGATATACGGTATGTGAAATATTGCTATACATAGATTTTATAATATGACATGGTCAATTATTGATGAAAATGTGATCATTATTGACGTGGACAATGTGCACGTAACGTGCTGAACGTAGATGATTCATCCGTCTACAAGTGTATAGGGTCTTTTAGCTCGTTCTATTTGGTATTATGAAGATGAAAAGGATTTCGTCATTTTTGCTGATGAGGAGACAATTTGAAAGCAACGCCTATTCTGCGTCTCGACGTTTCCTAACAGATAACAATTACGCAGTTATGTTTATCATTATTATTATTATAAAAATCACTAAAACGCAGCGAATTCACGTCGTAAGACCAGGAGTGCAGACGACGTTCACAAAGTGTCGATAATGTACCGTGGCTGAGCGCCAAGATTCTGGTAGCATTGTTGCTAATTGTTGTTGATAACATAGCGAAACTATCCATAAGTACGTATACATACTCAAATTAATCAAGGTACAAAAGGCCTGTTTTGTCGTAGAGAAAAAAAAAAAAAGAAAACTCAACTGGAAAGAGAATATGTGGAAAAGAAAAACGTACACCACGTTAACAGCGCGGAAATCATAGGGCTTTTCTGCGTGATATCAGAAACTTGTAGGTTCATCTACTTTCGCTCCTCAAAACCCCTGTCGATTATTAGCCGTCAAACGGCTCATAGCCCGCTAGGTAAACTTGTTAATATTGAAAAGAAAATTGAGAAAGGTAAGTTATTATTAATGACTGTGTGATCGTTGTTAGTAAGCATCTAAGATTTATACATACAGTCTGTCACCAGAACAAGGTGACGGCTTGAAAGACTAAACACAATGGGGACATGGAAAGGGTTAAATTCGGAGATTATTAAAAAACGGTTGTCCGCAGCCATTTTGGACTTCGAAATTATGACTTGGCCAAACACATGTTTTTCGACATTATTCCTTCAAGCGCTAGCTGGTACTACGCTGCTACCAAAATGAGCTCCCTTAGTTAAGGCTAAATGTTCATCTTACTGTACATCTGTACTCGTACATTACATCTTTGAATTTTCCCTTTGTCAGGTCTGGCGAGACCTTAATAGCGTATACTAACAATGTCTCGAAGAGTAACTGGGCGGGTCATTTGCTTGTTTCAACCCATCTAATAAATGTACAAATGAGCCTCTACCATCCATTTGGGAATAAGCCGATTCTGCGATGCGGAGAACAGTGAACAAATATTTTACTGTTTTCGTTAAAACACATTTAATTAAATTGGTGTGCGATGCTTCGGCTACTAGTTTAATCCTTATTATAATAATAAGTGGTGACAGATCATTTGCATACGATAACACCGAAATCTTTCGAAATTGGTTATCTATGTTTATTCAACATAAGGTACGACCTCGTTAAAACCTCATATAGTAAACATATTTTTCGATTGTTTTCTTTTTTTTTCACTTAATTCATATATATTTCATAATATAGAAAATGTCAAACAACCTGGACTCAGCATATGCTAAGTTCATTCGAACGAAAAATAAATACCGATTGGTTATTTACTGTTTGATGATGTCGTTACGCGATGTTGAACAGGTAACAAAAATTTGTATATACCTAAATATTCAGTACATTACTATACCAGTACGATATGAAAAGTATCTTTCATCGTTTAGTGGCGTCGAAGGCAGCAGCTTCGTTGTATAATACCTGCCCTCACAGGAGTTGCCAGGCGGTTTGTGATAGAACGCGGGAACTACTATCGCTATTATTAATTAACTATGTTACTGTTAATAATTATCATCGCGAAAGGATATACAACTACATATGTATAGTAAAAATAACCATACTGTTGTTGTAGCTGATGATATTTAATATAATTATAATAAACGACAGGGTTTTTCTTATCTACAGGTTCCTAGGATGTTGGTGTCAGTTCCGAGGCTTTGCATGGGGGTAGTCTTGTCCGTTGCTACAGACGCCTGATGACATTCAGCACACAAACGAGGCAGACGTTCGCCCTTAAGCGACGGACGCTGTCAAGTCTCTAGTTAGGAACAAACAATATCTGATGTTATTTGAAACGACATGCAGGATGCATGTTACAGGATATATGAGAAACATCTCTCGCCTTTGAGAGCCAATACATGTCTGTATTTTATTTGATATGAATCAGTGAACTTAAACAACAAAGCTTTTAACGTGTACGAGCAGCGTCCAAGCAGGTATAGATCATACATAGAACGTAAGCATTCCTTGCTTGAGTCCGGTGTAGATACGCATTAAGTGCTATCGTCAAGCAGATATCTATTCGCATGCTGAAATAAACCGCACAATCTCAGAATTGACATTTTTGTGGAACAAGGAACCCGTAGGCATAATGTAAAGCGACGTATCGCAGGGTGTAGCCTGCTAAGTAGACCGATGCAGGACGGAGTTCTTGGCTAGTGCCCGAAGAGGCCTAAAGGCCCTAGTAAACAGAAAAAAAGAAGCTGACAATTAAAAAACAAAAAATACTATAGAAACGTTTATATACATGCGAGGACAAGCGTAATAGATACTGAAGAAGGGTGGCTAGCATCTCATTTGCCAGTGTTTGTATATGTTGTTAACGCTAACTCGTACAAAAGATACTTACGCCCAAAACAAGGAAGAACGAGAAGAGTTAGTGTCTAGTAAAATGTAATTATGAATACGAATATTATTATGAAAGGAGGTAAATAGAGATATTAAGTGTGATTGTAATGATGATGGTAAAATGACTAATAAAATAAATATTTACGTGATTGAGTGTCGTGTCGACTCATTAATGCGTCTGGGTACTATTATGGCATACAATGTACTGTGCGTATGAGAAAGCCGATTGATATGACCCCCCACAGAGCTGTAAGTAAGTTCTTTTTTTGGTGGGACGCCGGGTTCGTTTGCTCCTGGAGCTAATTAAGTCACTGAGAGTAAAATCTCACCATAGACCTTAGATAGAAAATTCAGGGCTTCTACTAATGCAAGCCCAGCCATGACACTGCGACAATGGAAACTGTTGTAGAAAATTCGTAGAAATTAATATTTCATCTTTTCTATTACTTTGCACTTGTACCCGCTCCTCTAACCCTAGTCCACTGTGATTTTATGCGGGGCAGTTTTATTGAAGGCAAAATGTTCGAGTGAAGACCCCCCTTCGAAGGGTATAAAAAAGCCATCTTCATTCAATTCGTAAAATCTTATGGACCAGATATTTTCGGTAGTAGCGGTATAAATAGACTGGCTTTGAAATGTCAAGCGGAAAAAGAATCAAATTCTGCTAGATAAATGGATGTTAAAATTATTTGCTTTTTAGCTTCGCTTTCGGAAACGAAACACTAATAAATGTTGAGGCAATTGGTAAATATTTGATGGTTTCGCAATTCTGACACGCTCCCGTACTTGGAAATTTGCTCATAAACTAAACTACTTATACTACTCATACAACGGCTATGGTTGGTCGACTTATTCAAAGATCAAACACAAGAGTAATGTGGTTATCTGGAAATTGCCTAAGTAATCCGTGTAGTGCTTACTGTTTGTTAAACGATTCATCGTAAACGCGATGAACACGAGCAATGTCTTCTCCGCTCAAATGAGTAGTTGTTATACAGATACCAGTTAATCCTGCCTAGAGCCTTGATTGTTATTAATCTGTTGATTTTTGTAAGGCTAAGGACCACGCAAATGCCCCAAAGGTGCCCTTATCTTGTAACTGTTAGGCTGCTTTTTACTTTCTACTAATGTCAACGGCCGTTGACGTTACAATTACTATACCGTTTATTCATTATTTTGCTACTGTTTTTGCCATACTAATTATGCTGTGTGCAGGTCTAAACCCGACTATCACGTAGTTATTATTCAAGTTCTAGGGTTCCGCCTTCAGATAACTGATGCTTCAACGACGATGGTAGGGCTCGATAATCATTTGTGTAAACTTCATCGTCTTGTTCGCAGGAATACTCAGAACTCAAGTAGAAGTAGCCGGTACGAAAATGTTAAATTGCTATGTTCAGCGGTTCAAAGTTTACCATCTATCTTTTTACGCTCCCTTCATAGGTTTGTGTAGGTGCATATGGCGTTTCTTTCATAGCTTTGCTGGGGTATTTCTATTCCTAGTGAATACAAATACAAGAGTGAATGAGGTAGATTATAGACTATTCTAAATCTCAGGCAGGCAGAACTAGACTAGTTCCGTAGTTCGGTTGGTAGTGCGCACGGTCCACTGCCTCACACGCGATACACGAAATCAAGTTGTAGCTGAAGTTATCTGCCCTGGATGTTATTACAGCCAATGTAAACTAATCAGATCAGATCAGCGAACCAACGTGCAAGCTCTAATATCTAGCCAGTTCCAACTTATTATTACACGTGCATAACCATACATTATATAAGGAAGGTTTTCGTTGGAGTCGGATTGGCTGAGCGTATCTAGCTGGTTAGTAATGATGGCTGTTCTGATTCCGGACTTCGTTGACCTGTCATCATTAGAAAGAAGTGTTGATTCGGTGCGTTCAGTCCTGGAGCTCAAAAACGTACATTCGTCAATCTTCGTCAAACTGTAATTGTAATTTAAACGGTAAACCGCGTCCGAATAGACACAAGAAACGGACGACGACAAACTCAAGGCACTCACCGAGTAAGGCACGATGTAATCGACAAGAGCTCTCTGCACAGCTCAGGATGATCCGTATGGTTATTGTGAACCGTTAGCATATACCAGGCAGAATCGAGAAGAAAAAAGTGGATCTCCCAAAAAAACTTAATAATGAAAACACCCGTTTGACAATAGCTCTTTTGTTGCTCACACGACAACCAGTAATTTCTATAAAAGATGGTTACCGCCGATAACCTTTCGCAACACTCCTCAACGCAAACCAGAACAGTGAAGTTCAGTTTGATGCCACGAGGGCATACATGAATAGTCTGCATTTCTGCATTTGGTGGAATGAGAATTGAGTTTTATGCTATAAGCTCCGCCAATCCCAAGAAGGAAACACAGGCGACTGTTATGCAAATCAACCCATCCGCTTGAGCCATGAAATTGGTAGAAAAATGACAGTACTGGCGAAGCGCGATGCAAGATGATCTTGCTACATGGCAACGTGTTAACGTATAACGCTTTGATGACCTCTATGTTTCAAGTTTTACGTCCGATATCGCCCCTAGGCATTCCGTCAGACGGCTGGCTTCCACCACAAAACGAAGACCACAATGTGACCTTAAGGTTAGCAGGGAACGCTAAGCTTGCTTTGGTCACCTAGTAACTGTTAATGGATATCCAATAAAAAAAAAAGTCTTGTCTTCTTCGGCGTACAGCCCGATTATCATTTTCTTCGGTCAATGCGGTCCGGTCAACAAGGCGAACATTTGATAACGGAACCCGGAATCTGCGAGTGAGTTGGTAAATGGGTCGCTGCCAAAAAACTACGCAAGATACGTATGGGCGGAAATCGTAGAAAGCGAAGGACATTTTTTGGACTAAGATTTATCTGTTCATTTCTTCGAAAATGAAAAATAGTTAGAATTTTTTACTGCAATTCCTCGTAGTACATATATTTATACAGACTATATGAAATCAATTAATTGAGGATAATGAGCGAGCGACAGTGGGCGAAAAGGAAATCCTTGCGAAAGGATTTCCTTGGAACAGTAAAACGATGGAGATTCTTCACGGTATTAATTTTGAGTTGAATTTTGTTGTGGCCAAAGCAGCCAAAAGCAGTAAGTTATAAAAAGTGCTTCATGTAACACCCTAATTACCAGAATTGGTTTCGCCATGTTATTTATGTGTATTAAGGAAACACTACAATATAAGATCTTTTTGCAACTTAACATTTTGGTAAAAACCAACAAACAACAGCACTCCGCAATGTCATGATGATAATATGGTAACCATAGCGATACTACTATTAATAACTTACATTTCTTCATATAAAAATTATGTACAGTGCACAATCGTGTGTAAATAGAACCTTTTTAAATAGGGGCCTTTTGCTTGAGTAACTACCCTTGTCTAGCTGACAAACTAGAAGCTGACAAACTTTTGACCTAGATAGCATGTAGTTTTTTGGAAAAAAAATTCACGCATGCTGATAACTCATATTGACTTGACCCTAACTGGATGATTGAACTTTCGATCGATGCGAAAACTTAACATGATCGTTTAGCTCAGAAATCGAATAAAGTTAATGTTGAATTACACGTTTTTTCCAGTGATTTTCGGCTGAAGTCTGGCGAAGTCTCTGCAGGATCGAATTGGAAGACCAAGTGGGGTCAGCTAAATGCTGTAAATAGGTGAAATAATTTTCGCGCCTAAAAACAGAGCCTATCCCAAACGGCTCGTTGAGGTTCCACTCATAAAGAACATGAAATTGTTGATCTCTATCAGTGCACTTGAGGACTCAAGGTTCACATGCCGTATGTTATACATTTTGCTGATATCGCAGATTATTATTTTACGGCACCGCGCAGGAAATATTTGACGAATCTATTTTTTTAAATTTGTTGAATATTACGCATCTTTCTATTGATATCTATAACAAGCTCAGTGAATGTTAGGGTAATTATTTTTGACTAGTACTTCAGCTAACACCGTTATTTCTCTTGAGGGACTCACCTGGGCTCACCTCACGCCTGGGCTGACAGCAGGCCATTTTTCTTATCCGTACCCTTAAATTACTCAACTATTTGAATAGTCGATGGCCCAAACCGAGGTAATTCATTCCAGATGGCTTCGCGAGCAACTCTGCATTAACTCTGCTTTTGAATAAAGGAGTTGCTTTTCCAAGTGAACACTGACATAATATATTAGACCCTAGTTTGATTATACGGCCAATGATGGTAAATACCACGGTGTGTCTATAAATATGTATACAATTTCATAGCTTGAAAGCGAGTCTGCTTCAAAGATCGTCATCGTCACCATCATACAGTAATAATAAGCGGAAGTTAAGGCAATGACAACCGTCGTCGTTGTCTCTGCCCCTCTACCATGTGACCAATCTATAGCAAAAATTATATTGTTGTGTTAAAAATGATTGTTTTTTACCCACCGATAACGAGAACATTTACTATCGATTAGACATTTTTGTGACATTTATATGATGATTAGCCAGTGGAGGGAAGCTAAAATGACGGCCAATGAAAGCTTTGACAAACCCAATTTACTCACTGTTTTTTTGATCCGTCGACGAGAGCAACGTCCATATGTAGAAAAAAAAAAGTAGCTTCGCCAGAGGTCATCGCGATCGTTACCTTCCACGTTCTCAGTGTTGCTGATCTCGGCTATTAATACCTACTACTGTGACTAAATCGTCCTTATGTTAAATATACTTTTATAGCTATTTATTTATCAACGGCTAGCGTATAAGCCTAATTCAGATTAGCAAAGGAACTTTGATGATATTTCTATCGCAAAAGATGGTGAGAACGAACTAATGCTTCTTGGGTTTAGTGAAGATTTTCCCAGTCTTGATGCACCGAAAAGTACGGTGTTAGGCCCGTCGGACAATTATTCTGTCTAATGCTGACATAATTTAGAATGACAAAAATCGGAAAATTATATATATATGTATATATTATTGGTAATTAGTCATTGGAGATTATTTGGTAGCCTTAGGCTCAGTGTGTTGGGCTCCCTTTTTTTTCTGTAAAATAATTACCAAATCTGTAGATGAACTACAGACAAATGGAAAGAGAGACTCAATTGTCTTGCACCATCCTATCTTAATTGAACTCAATTTATGAGTGCAAAATGTAGTTTGCTCTAAATCGTGCATATTTAATACAGTAGACGAGCGTCATCACATTCATCTAAAGAAAACAGTCAATTTTTTTTTTAATCTTTTTTCATAATGCTTCGTCCGTCTTTTAAGATTGATCTATTTAAATAACAGGTTCTTTTAGATAGCACTGCAAGTGTATACCTGTAAGAAGGACTACGGAAATTAATACCGATTTCAAGCAACAATTTTCTGTACTATCCGACCTAACTAACCAAGGCATTGTGTAATTAATAACCAAAATACTCAAGTATTCGTTCTCCAAGCCAAAGCAAACATATTTTCATCTCATGCGGATCAATCGATCATGCTGAGCCAGGACAATCGCACATCTTATTGATGGGGGAGGTATAATTTACCGTACTCTTTGTTCCACTGAACGTTTGTGCAAAGGTACCAGTCATCAACTCTAATCTATAACAAAGGAAATCTCGTTTAGCGACAAACTCTCTTCAAGTTAAGCCCCTATCTATTTAATTCTGTTATCTCGACGACGATAATCCGCCTGCCCCAGGCCTCGTTTTCTAGCGCCCATTCCCTCTCTCGGTTCCTCGCTTCTGTTGCTTTTATATATATTTTTTCTAGTTCCTGATGTCGCTGAGTTCTTTTGTAACATAGATTGTCTAGCACAGGAACATACACAGCGGAAGGAATGGGGATTCGGCGTAAGAGCGAATATATTTTGTCAACCGAGTCAAGCACTCCCAGCGGATTATCGTCAGTGGCGGCCATTGACCACTTGTATGATCTGCACCGATAGGAAACAAAGCTTTGGTTCCGCATAGAGCCAATCCAAGCCATTTAATTGCTTTGAGGCGGTGTCGCTGGCACTCAGACTACGGTCATCTATTGACATGACCAACACTGCACGACCACGACGAACAATTGCGAAGTTCGTTACAAACTTCTACGGGACCTCTCTTGCGTTGATTTATTGCAGAATTTGTCTATCTTTAAAAAAAAGCTCACGGCAATTGTCACACCTAGCTGAACTAATAGTCTCTTAGTTCTTATGTGTTATTATCAGTGAAATCAGCTTTAAGACTGGTTGTATCGCAGTGATATTATAGATAGACACGTGGATGCAGTGACCTTAAAGAAGGCAGTAGTTATAACGCAGGACCTCCATCGTGCAGGCAGGCTCCGGCCCAAAGCAAGACATCCATGATGCACATATTTAACTTGCGAGAATGGAAATCGTTGTGGAACATGAGTAAGCCAGAAAAGGTGCGACAGCCAAAACACACTGACTACGCGGGACCGTACTTTGACGAGGTAGACTCGCATCCTCAGAGGCATACAAGTACTCAACCAAGATATCAGCGAACTACACGAAGTAATGTTCTTCATTCGAGAGCGAAATCAGATCAACGGGACCAAGAAAATCAACTCCAGTATGCACGCCAGTCTAATAGAACAATGGAACTTCGACAAACGAGTGTTGAACGTCAGGTAAATAAGTCAACGGCCTTTCATCTGAACGGACCCGAACGCGCTCCCGAAACAAAATTCGTCTACGATGGACCACCTCACTCTCTTTCCCGTAGACTAGATAATTATCCAGGTTTGAATCGTAAAACCACTGGGCTATACGCAGCCACTGAGACGAAAGCGCAAAATGGGTCCGCGCTATCTAGTTCAGGCGATCCATGCTGGTTGAAATCTCGCTCTCACAGAGATGTTAGGCGTACTGACTGTGATTTGGTATCTATTGACGAGTTGACGAGTCCAGCTTATCGGCACTTAACAAACAATCTGATGAAAGCTCGAAACAGCAATGAAAAGAGATATTCAGCTGCGCCTGCAAGATCGATCGAAGAGATTAATAATCAGAGTGGTAACTCTGCGAAGCAAGTTGAATTCGAGCAAGAAAATAATCCTGAAAACGAAGAGAAACAGTTTTTTCTGGCTAGGAATAAATTTCAACGATTAGCCGAGATGTCACAGAACCAAGAAATATCCCGTGGTTATGCGAAACCCAAACCAGCCTACGGCATTAAAATTGGTTCAGTAGGGGCTCTTCGGGAGAGATTTAGTTCTTGGTCGAATGTCTCCGAGGAACCGACGAAACCGAAAGAGTTAAACACAATAAAAAAATAAGCAAGTTAGAGGTAAATGTCCTCGCCGTTCAAACACGAGCAAAACAAGTGTGCTTACCTCTTAGAGGGGCAACTTTTATTCGGATAGCCATAGTTGATATCAGTCTTCTCCACGTAGAAACGAATCGATTAGAATAAAAAATAATTACTAAAAAATCTGTGTTGACAGTCAATAGAAGATAATTGTACCCTTTCCTCTGCAGTGCGTCGTCGGGCTATCGCGCAATCGGAGAAGGCTTCGCCCTAGGTGGGGCATTAGTGTTTCGAATACTAAATACTACACAATTAGTAACAATAAGCAGGATGTCTATTTTATTCAGAATTTTTTCACATTATTAAGTAATTATCAATAATGCTAATCCGCAGTATGAACCTCAATAAATACAGAGCTTCACCAAGTGTTTAATTACTTATTCTAAGTTAAGTTTGTTCCTTTTAGACTTACAGCAGTCTGCAGCAGTAAAATGTCAAATAAGAGGTACAAGATTTCTAAATAGTTCCGTGTACCTCGCTCAAATAATGATCACGCCTAGGGTTCGATCATTGGCCGCTGCAACAGACTAGACTATTGCTACAAACTGAGATTAGTCTCATGACAGGAATAATGGTGATAGCATATGTACGAGTTTTTATCAGGTGATGTTCAAAGTATCCTTTAGCTTTTAATAGTCATTGTGCCACTTTGCCTAAACTGTTCAAAATAGTGTTGCTTCGGTGAGGTGCCTTAGAAAGAATTGGAAAGAGTTAGACGTCCGTCAGACAAAAGAGCCTTCTCCAATTTGAATATAGGGTTGTTCTGAATTTTACTCCTACATAAAAATCTATGCAAGCTTAACCTTCGGGATTATGACGATATAGCACCGTCAGCCAGTGGCTTTAGGTTCCTTACCTTGGAATCCTGCGTTCAGTGAAGGGCGCCTACTATTCCAGTTGCGCATCGCTTCTTTACATTTAGCCCCTGCAGTCTTTTTGCAACAAAAATTCAGGAATACACTCATTTACCTGTTTATAACATTACCCAGTTATTACTATTTCGGATCGTTTTCTGTTCATGCTTTTGTCGAAGACTAGCAGATATCTTTGATATCCTGGATATCCCGAACTGTGCCATTCCTGTACAAAACTACAACTTTATCCATATGGTATATCTGAATTCATTTTTGAAGTCAATCATCGGCGCATCGACTAAACGCACGTGCACTTGTGTGAGTCGCTAGCCGATGTCAAATAGGCTGACATCAAAAACCGGTGAACAGACATCATCAGCGGCAATTTTCATGTAAAATACTATATTCTTTAAATTACTTGATATTAATTACCTGCCTCCGTCATAAAATGTCGATTTTAAGGCATTGCGTTAATGTCGATCCTAAGAACATCACTAGCTGTTACAGGAGATTCGTTCCAAGATATTTGGATGCGGCAAGCTACTGGTATTATTAGGGTTACAATCATTTAAGCGCCACCTATCAACTCGCTGGTCAAATTATGGTTTCTTAGTGTTTAGTGCAATAAGTGGCTTTTTGCCCCGTTGCTCTTTTTTAGTTGCCCTGCGTCTTGCGGCACAGTTCACGAGACGTTTCGATACCTCTGTCTGATTCTTTTCAAAGCTAACATCGATTCGTAGCTTTATACAGATTCTTTTGGATGTAAATTGGTAGAAGTTATAGATAGACATGTTTCATATACGAGAACTAAATGACATGAGATATGTCTTAAGAACATTGCCATCGATCGTGTATGACCTTCGGCGTAGATCCGTTCAGAAATGATCCGATCTCGTCTTTTAATGGTAGCGTATTATGTTACGTAATGGGTGGGATAGAAGTTGTGACAAGTTGTAATACTAAGAATCCTATAGCTGACTTTTGCCTCAAATGATAGTTTATATAATATAAAATAATAAATAATAGAATATATATACGTATATAAATCTAATAAGTTGAAAAAGAAATAAAGTAATCCAAAGTAAAGAACCGCCGGCTATGACAAATCGAAACCCATACAGTAATATTATGCAACCCATGCTTTCATGTAGGATTCACATGGGGAAATAGCGACTGTGTATCTAATAAATGTTATATTCTGATGCGGACATCGGTGCATCTCGCATCGTAGATGCAAGACCAATGAAAATCTCAGGAAATTAGGCGGAAATCCAAGTAATGAAATTTCTTACGAGCATCTACCCTCAACGATTTTGTTTTTTTTTTTTACTTTCATATTCTCAGGTACTGTTTATGATTTGCGCTAGACTTGCATCAGATAATCAGTTCATGAAGGGGGAATCAGCTGAAGTCAAGCTCGGCCTGGATAGTGCTGTCCCAGCTAGTTTAGCTACCTACAAAAGATCAATACGCGATGCATATTAGTCCTTTTGCATTCCTAGCCCATTACTATCGACGGCGAGAAAAAGTTCTCACTTCTTCTCAAACGGGTTACGATACAAGCATTTCTGACTCCGCTGAATCCGATAGCCGTCTATAATATAATTGAAGCTGCTGAGAGTGTGGAAAGAACATAGTGCAAAAATATTATCACAAATCTGCCTAAAGATCGTTAGAATTACTATGCAGCTACACAGGTAAGCATTTATCTGAGAGAGATGAGACGGTACCTAATAAACGCCGCCGAGTAACGCGTTAGATGACTCAACTGCCACCTGGTTACGTTCGGTTTGCCTCTATGATGACACAAATCGGACGGCCTTTGCAAAGAGGCAAACATGCATGTATCGTAGGCCATTTTAGAAGAGCACTTCTCGATCTATTGTGCTTACTAGATGTGTCAATGGACTCCCAACGGGTATGTGTCACCAATGGTGGAATGACTCACGCATTCTCCAATCAAACAACATTATTCTTAATTAAATGGAAAAACGGACCAGAAGTAAACTTTATCAGGACCATTTTAGACGTCGTCGCAAAGGCCTTACTAAGGACTGCTGCTGGAAAAGACTCAATTATGAAACTGTAGTTGTTTTTTTTTCTCTAAATTAGAGCGAAAAAACTATTGTTTCACAATTAGGCCAATTCCAGTATTACTGCTCAGTAAAATCTTTGCGACCCATTCTTTGAAATGGCCCTGATAGAAAACGTTGTTATAGCCTTCGATACATAGGCACTTGAAAAGCTACTTTTTAAAGTGCTTTAATTTAGAAATATATTTAATTTATTTGATGGCCACTTTGTTAATGAATATCAAAGTTTAGGAAGATGACAAGCGAAAGTTCGTGCTATAAAGCATGACGCGAAGACGAGGCACAAAAAAATAGGGTGAGACAGACCCGAATTAGGTCCATCACCTAACGGTGTCGTAAATAGAAAACCTGAAACGAATCAAGACCGCGTATATGGCGATCGCCTACCTCATTATTCGTCCCTCTCAGCTGTAATAGTTTGTTCAAGTACAAACTGGGCTATCCATCTCGTCCGTCCCCAATTAAAAACGCTGCTTTCTTTTTAATCCCTCTTAGCGCTAAGCTACGACAGTCAGTTTCATCAGTTTCTGTTGCACTGGCAAGCAAAATAGTACTAACAATAACACGGAAGTGAACATCAATGACAAATGCGGCCAGACAGGCGTCTCAGTAGCGAGTCGCTTGCAGCGTGAACCTTCCGTGGCTGTTGCTTGCAGAAACACCTCCACCGCTAGGTGTTTGCTGGCGTTCACCCGAAAATTTCAATAGACATAATAGTAATGCTAAGCGAAATCGGCAAAACTATTGCCGGAAAAGACCGTTTATAAGGCTCGCAGTAAAGCTTAATCCTGCTGTGTTGTGTAAGTGCTGCTGTTGCTGCCGCTACGACCATTTGTTACCACTACGAGGATATTTGCTCTGCGAGCGGTGAGTTGAATTGAATTAACGATCAATGGCCAACAATAGTAGCAACGAGTACGAGCTGTATAAACTTTCCTATCTACTTGTTTTTGCCAGTTTATCTGTGTCTGGCCAGTTACTCGCTAGTACGCTTTGAGCGTTAAGGAGTTCTGCAACCGCGCTTGCAAATCGCGCTGGCCCAGTCTGTGTCAGCCTAGCGCATATAGTTTAGCCTAGAATGGCACTATTCGTAAGGTAGGCGGCGTATGCGTCAAGTTGGGAAAGGATTCATTCGGCCTCGTTTGCTAGATCCATTCCTTTGTTAGTCTGTGGCTCTGGACGTTTAACAGCCTCGCTCAAGATAGAGGGCGAGCATTGGCAAGCCGGTCACTGACTGAGTGACTGACTAACTTAGAGACACACCCGTTAGCCGGATTGTTCATTCCCGGTAGTAATGTTTAAACTGTTGTTATCGTTCTCATTAGGAACAAAGCAGAATTCTCGCGCTGTCGATACCTCTACCCTCAAGCGAGCGAGCGAGCAAGCAACCGTTCGCACTGTGCTTGCGTATCGTGGTCATCGTCAACGAAAGAAGAGTAGTTCAACGCGCAGCACTTTACGAGGGTGTGTATAACCGTAACGTGTCTACTGCGACGTCTTGTGTAGACGCGAGCGTATTTATGAGCCCCGTCTGCTGCTTCCAGCAGCGCTCCCTCCTCTATTAATTCCACCAGCCGCTCACGCCTTCTCCCGCTCCTTTAAACGTTCGCTTAACAACGGTGATTTCTGTCGCGTTAGACATTTTCAATGACTGCATACTCGTGCGCACCGTGAACGAGCGTGTCTACTCGTGTACGCAGTGCCGCTAGCGTTCGTCGTCAACAGTTCTTGCTGGCAGAGTATATACTTTAGCTTATGAGATCACAATTAACGAAGCGACTGGCCAGCGTCGATCGCCGTAGCGGGCGTTGGCAACAGCTTCACCACGAATTCGGATAATGTCAAATCGCTGGACCACTAAGCAACAAACGACTAACTGACGGACTGGCTGTGTATATACCTTTTCTTCTACCGCCCCCTTTTCTCCTATACGACGAACAGCCGAAGCCACTCGTTACGATTCGGCCAGCCATCGTATTTAGCTGCAATCACTGTTGCCGATAGCGTGGTAGTCACGCGCCGATTGCTACGTAGGACGCTGTTTTGAACAGCGCCGAGGGGAAAGTGCGGTTAACTGTATACCAAAAGCTTGGGCAAAGCTACCTCGATAACGATCACTTCCATTAACTTGTTGACATTGGCAACGCCTTGTCTTGTTTTTTGTTAAGATATAATTTCGTGCTATTATCTCCATTTCGCTATGGACGATTGAATCTGTTTCGTTCATATCAGGGCGCTTCATCGCATACGCTTGTTCTTCATAAATTGACTACTGTGCCCGTTCTACCGTTAAGGAAAACAGCCATCGAGGACTGCACTTCATCAGACGTGCCTACCAGTTTCTATTTCAAGTGGCCGTGCTTGAGAGCTCACAGCTTTGATGCCAGTAGTTTTGCCAGAATTACTGCTTTACTCGAGTACCCAGTGAAGTTTTTCGCCAGTAATAGGTCCTTACTGTTTCTTAAAAGGCATTCTTACCGTCGCGTAATCATACAAGTTAAGCTCTTAAGTGGCAGTTGCGGGCGACTACAGACGGCTTAGAGAGGCGAAGGAATAGAAGAGGAAAAACAATAACGTGTTCCATTGTAAGCAGGCAGTGATTCACAAAGTCGGCATCGTGTAAAAGCGCGAAGACCTGGCGCAAGGCGTAGCCGAAAGTACGTGATGGGTATCTTTAACTTACAAGAGTGGAAATCGCTATGGAATTTGAACAAGCCACCAAAACCGACTTACTATTCAGTTCATGCTAATCTCAGTCAGAAAAATTTGCCAACGGTCCCGCGGTATGGCATACAAAGTACCAACAGTTACCCAGGCGACGGCGCACATGTTACTGATTACCCAAATAACCGAATTGTTCAACAGTGGGAGTTTCGAAAACGTGAAGGCTCGGTTCCATTGAGCTTAAGTCGTGGACGAAGAGATGCCGATTGGCGTGTTGCGGCCGTTGGAAGCCAATTTAGACCCAGTTCCAGACAAAGCGATCAACAAGCGAAACAGCTTCAGGACCAGACTGAGGTTGGGTACCAAATAAATGGCATGGTGGAGCCTAAGCGAACCACGAAACCGTTATCTAATCAAGGTGAACAGTACAAAAATGGAAAAGAGATTAGGCCTGCCAGGTTAGATGCCGTCTCGCATGACGCACTGGACTTAAATGAAGTAGATCTCGCAAGGCATGCAATAGTCCAAAAGAACCCAGTGCGGGCAACTGAAACATCTCGGTATAAGTCTCACTCACAGAAAGACCTCACAGATTTACACAGCGGAACCGACTTCACCTTCAACAAACAGGCGTACGTCGACAACCGGCCCTTGGGGAAGGAGCCATTTAAAAGTTGGGAACGTAACAAGAATGATTACCCAAATCCTGGTCGGACGAAATCAAGCGAAACAAATAGTAGCCGATACGTGAGGCCAGAAAAACAAATCCCCGCGGAGCTACAACAAAAACTTGAACATGAACAGCCTAAGATGTCGACGTTTAATCAGGCCCTTTGTAAGTTCAAGCAATTAGCGGATAGTGCAGAAAATCAGCAAAAGCTTCATAGGACCCATCAAGAGAGTGAAACTAGAACTGGCTCTGTTCGTCCGTACAATGGTCCGCTTCGAGACAAAGCCACTTCCGAACAGAATGTGACACAGCGCGCTAAGGTAAACGAACTTTACAAGTCGGCGGCTGCATTTCCAATCGGAGAGACGGATAATCAACAGACTTATGGAGAGCATTGCGATTATCAAACATCTGTCAATCAACTGAAAGCGGGAAGTGGCAGAATTGCTATTCAGAAACGTGATAGTCTGTATAAACAGGCGAACAGTTCGGGCCTTCCTGAATGTGACACAGATAGTCAAGCGTCGTCACTTCAACGTCTTCGCGCTCGACAAGCTCGAGTTATTGGAACATCGCGCACGGGCTCAAACGGAAGTAACCTCGCTTTGCTTGATTTGTATCGCACTTCCAAACCTGAAGCGCCTAGGGGCGCGCTGCCAATTGACGATCTGGAAGACTCACAGGATGATGTGCCGGTTACCTCAACACCGCGCCAGTCGGTCCGTAAAGCTTTGCATCATTTCACCAGGGTATGCGTTAGCAAAAGATTAAACATAATATTAAATAATATCAGGCGAGAAGTCAACTCGCATTATGATTTTCTAGTGCCCCTATTTTAATCGGCCCAGCTTTATATTAAAACACAGGACCTGAGAACACAAAATGACCCTTAGATCCCAAATTGACTAAGCCAAACAGATGGTAGGTTGTTAATTTCATATTAATTAAATTGTTACAGGGTCAAGAAGATAGCTAGCTGAGTTCAACCGCAACGAGCGGGGCTACGTGAGACATACTCTACCTAAATAAATAAGTTATAGCTCGTACCGAAGTCGATGTGAAGTTCAGCAGATATTTTATACCCATAAAGTTTTCATTTAGGTTTTATATTTTAGCTGTTCTACAACACGTACAAATGTTATTTACATATGATCGCGTAAGGCGTCGTTTCACAGGCGCAGAGTAATCTAGACATTATTTTAATTGTTGTTTTCGGCACCTGTGCGTTATAAACGTATCTATATGAAATTTCTTAATAGTTAAAAAAGTTATTTTATTATTAACTTCAGTCCCGGGAGAACTTTCTACTGAACCGCCGTGAACGCGACGAGAAGAAAGACTGGCAGCAAGAAAATGTTTTGATTCGGCGACTTGACGAGAAAGGTTTTGGATTCGTCATTCTTGGCGGTACGCATTCATCAAAATCTAAATAGACATATTCCTAACACCCATCCCCTAGATATTCTTCTCAAACAGACAATAGATGGGCGTAGTAGGCGTCTCAACGTTACCCGCCGCAGCATTGCCTATTCTGTTGTCGGTTTAGAAAGAACGGTATTTCTTTCATCTACGTCAGAGACTCGGGCCAGACGAGAGCACTTGTAGCAGGTCGTATACACAAGCGTAGAACGTGACCGACAACCTCCTTAAAACGTCGTTTACCGAAGATCAATAGAGCTTTACATGCTAGGCATTTGATGGACAAACGCGGAAGGTTCATAGATAGGATTTTCCACACAACACCGTTATGGCGTCTACCAAGCACACTTTGTAAATAGCACAAATATCGTTGTACTGATCAGATAATTTAGTACCAACGCTGTTGATACACTCTAGAGGAGCTTTACCTATAACAATAGATAAATTTCTGCTGACCAGTTTAGCTGTACGTATGAGGACCCAACGACATTGCGTTTTGATGTGAAACCGAGATTGACGTGTTGGCTTAGTTGTGCTGGCAACGTACCGAAGATATAACAAAGAATTTGAACAGCGTAATCATATGTGTTATTCAAAGAAGCTCTTACCCGCGACAACGTGGACGATAAACAGATCATTTCACAGTACTGAACAGTCTATATATATATATATATATAAATATACGAGAACATATTTCAGCTGTGTTAGTCAGAAGCAGAAGAATTTCTAGCGGCAAATTTAATATTTTCGTTTTTGTTGATGTTTTTAAATCGTAAGTGACACAGGTTGCGTGCTCAATGGCCTCTTGTAAACAACGTTTATTATGCTTGTCTGAAAAACCAACAGCTTTGATTAATTGAAAATCAATAAGCGGTCATTTTGTATAATTGCTTGGCTTCTTCCTTTAGACAGATATGTTGAAATGCTCTGAAAATTTATATTGTATTGTAGCTTGTTGTAAGCCGTGCGAGGCATAAGTTGTTTAGTTGTAGTGCGCGCTTATTGGAATTCAGGTCGTGACCAAGAAATTCGTGCGAACGATCAAGGCGTCTACATCGCGGATGTTACTCCTGGAAGTCCTGCGGCTGTTGATGGTAGATTAAGGGTAGGTGTACGCAAAAAAAACGCGTTAAATTAAGCCTCATATGTGTGTGTGTATATAGTCTTATTGTTTGTCCGAACAATAAAGAACTGGCTGGCGTAGGATCACGAACCGTTGACACTTTCCTTGTTAGCTAGCTTACTGCATTTGTGTGCATTTGCAAGTGTTCTTTCGTTCATCCCATGATAGTTGCCCACCTGCCTTGCCGATTGGCCGCTATGGTGCCTCTCAAAGTGACAGGTGGGTAAGTCTTCAGCAATTCATCGTGCTATTGTGATTGTTTTCCTCTGCAGGTGGGCGATCTAATTATTTCAGCCAATGGAATAGGTTTCAAAAGTATCTCTCACGAAGACGCCAAGCGCGTTATACTTTCAGCACGCGATTCTCTGGCTATTACCGTGCGCCGCTATATAGGAAAAGTTCACATCGTACAGGTTCGTAAGGAGAGATTTCACGTTGGTTCGCCGTAAATGTCCAGATGGAATTTTTCAAAGTTGCAAAAACCTGAATAGCTGAGCTGTAAATTATTAGTTTTTTTTTTCATTTCTAATGAAGACCTCTTTTATTTATGTATGATTATAAAGTATTGAACGGGAATTTATGATAATGACGGCCAATCATTTCTGCTTCATTTTATTTTTCATTAATACAAAAATTAATTTACCACTGTAGTTTGCTTTCATTGTTAGTCGATATTGGGATCTAATTAGCTATATAAGACATAAACGCAAACTGACCCATACGTTTCCAACCTTTCCAGCTGTCCATATTCGTTTAATCCTCCGTAATGGTCGCGTTATATTCATTTTATACATATTGTTCATATCTCGCAGGTGAAGCTAATCAGGAATGGCAATCGTTTAGGTTTCGCGGTGACAGGTGGCTCCAACAATCAAGTTCGAAATGGAGATACGAGCATCTATATTAAAAAAGTGTTCGAAAATACGGTGGCATCGCGGTGCGGAACTATCGAGGTAAAAGAAACGCTTCGGAAAGACCAAACTGGAAAAAGCATCAGGCTGACACAACTGACCGCTTCACAACTGCTCGCTCTGCCTTTATATAGCAATAGACACGTATTCATTGATACAATTAAGCTACGGCATTTGACCTACTATGCCCCGGCTCAGCTTCGCCGGCGGGATATCGTCGTCCGAAATCTGGTATTCTTAAGCTCCCACTCAATCCAGCTTCACGCAGATTCTTCACGATTTCCTGTACATGTGCCAGACAGGATTACACTGTTTTCACGAGGCTGCGAACTGGCACGCGTCTCACACGTATGTACGTACGTACGTACTATAGCCTACATTCCTCTGTCTTAAACATACTGTGGCATCCGGCGGTCTTCTGTGCACTTGGATTACTCTGATGATGTGACTAGTGGTGCACACCAGTTGGGAGCCCGTGAAGTCAGCGCCTGCGTCTGTGTCGAGCCGGACGGTAGTTTACTGGGCCGCATCGGCCAATAAATGTCAGATATGAGCTCACTCCCGCCGCTATCAGAAAATTGGGCAGAACCGTTGAACAGCCGTTCAATCAGACAGACGTCTTAGCAATACTTTGGCTATATCGCCAGCTATTTCACACCCGTTCGTCGTCGGCTATTAAATATAATCTCACTAAGTGTGATTTTGATATATTAAGATAATACTTTCATTGAAGTTCTAGAGAACCTGAAACATTTTAATGGCGCAATATCAGAGTTGTACGACGGATGACTTATCATCCAGGTCCACTCAACTTTTGCCGGATAATAAAAGATCTAGTCTGATGCTCTTATGGTGCAAGAGGATAGTCTTAATGGTCACTAGTCCCACATTTCTATGGCTGAGAGCTTGTTAGTTAGTTAACAAAACATGTCCGAAGAGTCATTTTACCAAACGATGGCAGCGTACGCATGCATGATTTTCCAACCCCACGAAACCCATTACATCACTTTTCCTGATGTCAATCTGGATTTCGGCACGGATACTGCGTAACACTTCCCAGCTGCATATTATCGCATGTGATCCGTTATATAAATCGTTGCGCTCCTGTAGATTTTCGCAGATAGAAACACGGTCGAATACATTCGTTTACATCAATTCGTGCTGCACCCAAACATCGTGCTTTCTGTTCGATGCTAGATGCTTAGCTTCTCTGGCAATACCATGACCACTCACGTATCGGTCTTCAATAATTTCGCTATAATTTCAACCTTTTCCGGTCGCTCACTGCGATTAGCAACTTCCACGTTGAAATATCCGGTTAGGATCCATTTTTTGGACCGTTTCTTCCACGGCTACACGGTTAGTATGGTTAATGACCATCCAACAGCATTTTTCTATTGACCTGGGTAGCGTTTGTGTCTTGCAAGTCTGACTAGAGGCATTCTTGTAATATTAGCATATCTATTACTACCAAATCTAAGCTTTCCATAGCTAACCTATTAAATTAATAAATAGAATAGTCGAAACATTTTCAACAACCCAGTATATAGTGGCTAAGTAGGCGCTTGCACGGCCCTTTAGCCCCTAGCCCCCTTTAGCGCCCTAGCCGCAGTTGTCGAAAGGTCCCAGCGCTTTATCGCGTTCATTCATCGTATTAGTAGATATCCTCCCCTTTCTGGAGTTTTGGTGGTATCGATCAGAGAACTTCGTACGGTACATGGTTACCTGCTCCTAGCTCGGCACAACTCCGGTCACGCCTTCCGTCAATAACAGATCGTCATATCGAAGCCCTTCCGTTTTTTACTATATCACTGGCGGCGACGACGTGGATTACGACATAACGCCGCTACCAGTAAAAATGGCTTTCTGGGGGCCTGCCTCCTTCGGCCACTTTAGCTACCGGTAGCTGATGTGTTTCCAGCGCCGACCGATCTCCAGAATGCGTGGCTCGGTGGCCTTTACAGATCCGGTCAGACACTGGCTTCGTCGCAGCAATTATGTTCTCAGTGACTACGTTGTTAGTTGAAGACATACATGTCGGTTATCGACTACGGTTTTTATATTATATCCCGGTCGCGTCTAACCTCTTGCAGCTGTCGATTCTTTTCATTGTTAATAAAGAACTTATGAAAGCCAGTCCAATAATACCACGAAACTTAGTACACCACGGCAGCAGACACTAGTATATACGGTGGCACTAATTTTGATGTTCTCAGGCTTTCCGAGACTATTTGAACTTGAACAAAAACGAACGAAATTTCGTATTTCGTATAAATATTTTCGCACGTATTCGAGAGCGGATTGTTGATGTCCATGTTAAAAAAGCATTATCCGCTGTAACCACAGCTTTAATTCGGGACAAAAACCGCTACTAATCAATACAACGTCAAGCGCGTGTCAAGCGATTTTTGTAGGTATGAAATCAAAGTCTGTAAAATACCCGACATGGAAAAAAATTCCAGCGTATTCGAATTTTCGGGTCGTTAGCAAGCCAAAAAATCCTCTTTTAAAGAGGATTTAAAGTATTTAAAGAATTTAAAGGATTTAAAAAAGTAAAACAGTCCATGTGTTCATCAGCAATTATTGGATGTTTTGGTGCATTAGGAATGGGTTTTCGAGCTATTATGCCTCCTCGGGTTTTTAAGAAGCTGCGTGAAAGCCGGCAATAAGGTAGACCGTCGATTTCGACCAAAAAAATGAAGATTTAATCCTGGTGAGAAATTGTTTAGCGCAGCATATTTCCACGCTCAAATTCTTAAAACGTCGTACTTTTATTAATGAGCTTATTTTGTTTTAGGAAGAAGTGGCATTCAGGTGTGAAGTGTTATTACCATATAAACGCATACCGGTTACGAAAAACAGCCCGCCAAACATTTTTACTCAGTTTAATGAAGCCTCGTGTACCGCAATAGCAACAGCAACAACTTTTTTCTCTTAGCTTCTCTTAGTTTCTCGTAGCAAGCACCAATTACGTACAGCTATTTCTGTCGTGTTTACACAACATATAATAACTTGAAGTTTACCTTAACTTCAAGCCAACAAACGACGTATATGTATATATTTATATTACGTATTTAACAATATTGGGAACTTGGATTTGTTGGAGTACGTCTGATAATTCGATTAAGTGTTTATATTATGTGAGTTAAACACTGACTTTTTTTTCTGCTGTTTCCTACTTAGGTCGGTGACCAACTCCACTCTGTAAATGGAACAGATTTAATAAATGTTCCCCACGCTGTTGCTACAGAAGCACTTCGCAACGCGACTGACCCAGTGACATTAGTCATCGGAAAAACGGGCCGCATTAATCCGCTTATATTTGCCGATCAGCGTCTCTGAAGAAACACTAATTATCATCATCATATTCCGATATGCCCCTACCATTGAAATAAATAGAACAGCTAAACCTTCGATTACTCGATAATTTAGGCGCAATGCTTATTCTTACCTTGGAAATCTGCAATTTAAGACAGAAAGATCCCATATAATTTTATTCTGAGATCTTCGAAAAAACGAATTGCCACCTTAACTTATAATAACTCCTATGCGATATATTGGAATGACGCTGCGTAGGGCTATTGATTTGAGGCCAGCACTATGATAGGCAACGGTCCAATGACGTTAATTAAAGCTTTGTAGTTGAAGCTTAATTACCCTAAATATGTTTTAGCGTTCAGAGAGGTCGAACGAACTGCGCAATCCCCGCAGCTTGTAAGCTCTAGTGATGCCCCCTATACTAGTAAAGGGTGTAGTCTAAGTATACCTGCGGGAAGATTTGTCCACCGGTCCAATATTAAAGCTTTGCTCGCCAGTCCAATGACGTTAATTAAAGCTTTGCTCGCCAGTCCAATGACGTTAATTAATGCTTTGTTCACCGGTCTAATGACGTTAATTAATGCTTTGTTCACCGGTCCAATGACGCTAAATAAAGCTTTGTTTTGGAGGTAAAGCTTAACTACCCTAAATATGTTTTTTCTAGAGCGCTCAGAGCAGTCGAACGAACTGCGCAATCCCCGCAGCTTGTAACCTCTAATGATGCCCCCTATACTAGTAAAGGGTGTATTCTAAGTATATCTGCGGGAAGATTTGTCCACGAAATTAACAACAAAACCCTTTTGTACCCAGTTTGTAAACCCCATAAATCGGAAAAAACCTAGAGAGACTTATATATGTATAAAAATGTCTAACGTCTTGTAAAAACTTTCCCAACTTATGATATCATATGTATATGCCATGGTCCCTATAATATACATTGATTTGGTCACTCGTCTGATCAAATGGCAAAAAAAGAAAGAAATACAGCTCTACTTCGTCCGACCGATATCTGCATACTAAGGGTCTATTTTCTGTATTGCTATCTTTTTGCTTTAAATAAACGTCCAATCTTTACGCTGGGTGGGCGCTAAGGCCGAATCCATTTTAGTTAGATCTATCAAGAAACATAAGAGACTCCAACGGCATCGCCAACCCCCGACATCGGGGTTTCTAGCGGGGGATAACGATGGAGGTCGAAAATGATTGTGGGGAGGTTGCGTGTAGCAATCGAACGATTGAAGAAGGGAAATCGTCACATGGGGGTAGAACTGGACAGCAAAGGAACGTGAGTTACATAAAAAATACTTGAAGATCGGCAGCGCACTAGTCAAATCAAAAGTAACCAGGTAAAGCTGAACAGCTTTTCCAGGACTTTTCGTCAAGATCCCTTTAAGACAGGATTCCTGTGGTAACGTCATGGTGTCGCTGACATCTGCCGATCCAATTTCGAGCCAATCGACAACTCTATCCATCCAAGTACCACGGACGGCATCGACCAAACTTATGGTCTATACAGTTTGCACACTTCGGTTACGTTAGTGTATTGATCAATCGAAAACTTGTTTCCGACCCGAGCTGGGGTGTTCCATCCATTGTGGAATATGAGGTCCAGCGCACCGTATTTAGGTGACTCAACAAAGCGCACCTGTGGCAAAGCAAATAATAACACGCACGCGTGACGCACAAATTAGTTTTGTTCGAGCTCCTTATTCTTTAATCAACATGCTTTTCCTCGCTGTTTTATAGAATAATCTTAGCCTAATTTTGATATCGGAAAAATTATCGGAGAGTACTACGGACCTGTTCCTTTGTCCAGAATGGCGTGCAAGACCCCCAGTTCTGATCTTCGCAAACTTCTACTGAAAAAGTTTGTCCTTGGAAGTCAATTTGTATCTTCACTGTGAACCCTACTACAGGAACCTCCTTTATGGCGGTATGACTTCTATGTGGGGGAGCAAACAACTGCGGTGTGCATGACTGTTTGCCGATCGGTATTGTTTTCTTACTTATCTCTCGGAGGTTCTTCCGGAACCTGAAATGATCCGTATTTCAGGTTTTTTTTTGGTCTTTTTCAACTTTTTTGGTCTCGAAAGTTGCTAGCTTTCCTTCGAGCCAGATTCATATTCAAACATTATATATGTATGTATATATATATATATATATATATATGTATATATTATATAAAATATATATAATAAGGAACGAACTCTTGGAAATTCGCGTAGCAACTGTCGGAGAAGAACGTCTGCGCGTTTCCTTCTTGACACCCGTCATATGTGAAAAACAATGTCCAGTTGCCTTCGATGAAAGAGAATACAGAGGCAACAAACGTATGCTCCTTTGTACCTGCGGCGATTGTTGAAGTCGGCATAAGTAGATGTAGATCCAGCTGAAATAAAGATTGGAACATGCCAAGCCATAACGGGATTGTTATGATTGAATCAAAACCTATTGCCTAACAGTGCCCTTATGAATAGGAACAACTACATACACCTGCGCCAACTTCCCACGCTTTCATTAAAAAATTAGTTTCGATCCCTCCACAGTTCTGAAACACCGTAGTTGTCACGGCTATGAGGCATCTGAAACCCACGTCTAACCATAAAAGAGCCACGGCTATACACATACCTCAACGACTGCGACAATTCGGAAGCGAAGTTCCCTGATGGTGCAGTGTTTGCTTATTAAACTTTTACTAGAGTGTCTAGGTTCGAGATCTGGCGAAGACTCACTTTGCCTCGTGCTGGAAGTGCCCCAGCGTTCGAAGCAATTCTTTAAAGAATTGCTTCAAAGGCAGCACCGGACGTAAAAATCCCAAAATTTTAGACCAGAAGCGTCAGCAGGCTCGATAATGCAACAGACTGCGATAGACGAACACATGGCATTAACTGCAACCTATGGTGAAACGATGAGGAAGCTACAGCTTCAACTAGCTAGCCATATAACAAGCGAGAAAGTTCATTCACGCTAGCATAACGGCATATCGTCAAGGACAAAAAGCCAACTAAAATATTGGATGCCCGAACTACAACTTCCGATACAAAAGAAAAAAAAAAAAGATCACGAACTGTGCGCACATGCTTTCCGAGGAGTCCAATAAGGGGAAATCAGCAGCCATTTCTGAAAAAGGACATTTTTGAAAAAAAATCGAAAAAAAGTTGAGACATACGTCCTTAAATGACTGAAACAGACGAAATGATTTCCACTTTACCATAAAAGCGCCACGGCTACGCCACACATCAACGACTGTGACGATTCCGAAACGAAGTTTGCTGATTGGACGAAGGGCGATGACGTTCGAAAGCTAAGGATATCAACATCTGTTGTCAAATCAATTCCATTTAATTTTGTTAGAAATGAAAAACTACCGGCGGTGGATAATTTCCAACAAAGCAATCGCACGTCAAAGGAAGAATAGGTAAATAGATAATGTACCTCATGTCTCATTCTGAGCAAATATTTGACATAAGTCCTAGCCACTTATTCTGCGCCTTCGTAGGACGTCACATGGATATGTCGCATGCGACACAGCACGCGGCCTGTAACTACCATTGCCATGGACTTTTTTTAAAGTCCTCGAAGGTATCGAGCAAGGTACTCGTGGTGTCCTTGGACACCACGAGTACCTTGCTCGGCTGGACAAACCAAAAAAAACCTGCGATTGGTTACAGAGGCTTTGGCTCGTTAGAAACATGCCCACCAATGCGAAAACTACTTCATTTTTCGATCTCGGAGCTAAATTGAATAAACATGCAAAATAAATAATATCAAATGGAAACACTTCAAAAGATTCCGCAATACGCTGCCGAAGATTGAGCTATTTTTTCTTGACAAATCCCAGCCACAACACTGGCAACTAGCTATGGGTTTAAAGACAAAGCTACCATCCACTGAATATATGCTAAAGAAAATTTCTATAAAATGGTACGCCAAAATGTCATTCTAGAAAAATGCGTTTAGAACTTCCCGACGCCACTTATGGGATAAGGTATGGATAACAGAACACTTCTCAACGAATATATAAGAAACACGATATAAGAAACACTTCCCATTGACAAGACCGAGCAACAGCAACGCTCGCGCAACGGATTACAATTTGACAAGACCGTGCAACAGCAACAGCAACGCTCGCGCAACGGATTACAATTTGACAAGACCGAGCAACAGCAACAGCAACAACAACGCTCGCGCAACGGATTACAATTTGACAAGACCGAGCAACAGCAACAGCAACGCTCGCGCAACGGATTACAATTTGACAAGACCGT